>NW_006921625.1:15038607-15116985 GCF_000298275.1 Orycteropus afer afer | reverse complement strand
CGAAAGCTCTACTTTATCCATATCCTTAAGGTAGGCTCTACTCTAATGAGGCAGCTCTTTCCAAGTCATATTTTGAGTGCCTTCCAACCTGAGGGGGTCATCTTCCAGCACTGTATCGGACAATGTTTCAGGGCTATTAATAAATTTTTCCAGTAATATATCAGACAGTGTTTCACTACTATTCATAAAGTTTTCACTGGGCAGTTCTTTGAGAAATGGATGTCCTCTTCCTTCTTCTGAGTCTGTATCAGTCTGGAAGCTCCACTGAAACCAGTCTACCATGTGTGACCCTGCCGCACAGCATCCAGCCTCACAGAAACACGCAAGCCACCACAGTACAACAAACCGACAGACAAGTTCGTCTGCCTGAGCTGGTCCAACTGCTCCACTCACCTCCTGGCCTTCCCCCTACCTGTTTCTGCTGGTCCTGTCTGCTGCTGCTCCCTGCTGCCTGGGGCTCTCAAAGGTAGAAATAGGAGTCAAAATACAACAAGATATCAGCAAAATAAAACAAAGAGAGAAGTATTAGTCTCACGCAGGGTACATTTCAAACCATAAAATTAAATAAGTCAAGATTGGTCATTGTATGTTGTCAAAAGTCACAATCCTTAATATATCTTCTAATTTATTTTCATCCAAATAAGCCTCCTTTAGTAGATAGAAGGAGCTTTCTGGTGGCATGGTGCCTAAGGTGTTTGACTACATAGACTAAAAGGATTGTTTGAAAGCCTTCAGATTGTATAAAACATCTTTAATATTTTTTTCAATGCTGCAATGCACAATGAAAATATCTGTCTTATCCCTTTAAATGTTAAGAAATTAACATATATAGAACAAATCTATTAAAAATATAATAAGAAAGTAATAAATTAACTTTTGAGATGAATACTTTGAACATATCACTCTTGGTCTTTGTCTAATCAAGGATATTAAAACTCAACAAAGAAATAGATTATTTGAATAATAAACTAAAGTAGATTCTATTTTTATAAATCTTATACTTTAAACACAGAATTCAGTATAATACAATTTAATTAAAACCACTTTTATGTATAGAAAAGGCGCTAGAAAAATATACACTGAAATATTAATCATTATCTCTGGGTAATGTGACTATTGGGGGCCAGCATTTCCTTTTTATGACTTTCCATATTTTTCAAGTTTTTAAAACTTCTAGATCACTTTTACAGAGAAATAAAAACTAAATTGAAGAAGAAGATTAATACTGGACATTCTTTAATATCCCTTTTCTCATTTCCAAAGCCCTCAGTCTAAACATCTTTCTTTCAGCACCAGGAATCGTGTTAAAGTCATACGGAAATTTTTGCCAACACACCTGCACCTGAGGGCTTAAGTTGTTTTCCAGTTTATTTTTCTCTTTGTGGCATGTCCAGTTGTATTTGGAAAATTCCTCACTTTTATTCGATGCAGAAATTATCATAAGATGCCAATTTCATGGGACTGCTCTCTCTTTCTATAACCTGAGCAGAGTTTTTCAAAATTGTGTATCTGCTTTTGAACCATCAGGCAGTTTGCAGGTGGACGCTGAGTTGCAAGTCTAGGGAAAATTCTCGTGGGTGAAGGAGTTCGGCAGGATATCATATGGCATAACCAATAGTGTAAGAAAATTCCACAGACTGAGGAAATGGTAAGCAGGGGAAAGAACTGAGAATTCTCCTCCTCATACGTGGTCCCTTTGTGGCTAGCCTTCATCAGAAGAAAAGAACAGGTGCAGGGGGAGTGTCCCCTTAGAATATGCTGGTGTATTCAACGTCCTTTCAACCAGCACCAGTGAAAGGAACTAGATGCAGGGTGCAATTCAAAAGCAGAAAGAAAATAACACGATAGAATATTTCTCAAAAGATTGAAGAACAAAGATTCTCCCTGGCCCCTCCTCCCAACCATAAGTTACAGGTGGACCTTCACAGGGTGGTGACTTATTCTTAATTCAGATGAATTTTGACCAAGTTGGCTACAAAGATGTAGACAGATTAGATATTTAACTACAAATGATTTCTATTAAAAGGCACAAAGAAAAGTCACATACATCTTCATAATAAAGAATGGTAGTATCTCCAGTGCACTGCAGTTTCAAAGGCAACTCAATATTCAGGGAGATTCTAGAAGGTGTGGAAGAAATTGACCAATGAAACCATCACAAGTAACTTACATATTAATAGTAATATATGGTACAGTGGTGGATTGTATATATCTCAACCTCTTCAATCTTCATGAAATATTTGTCTCAGCATCCTCATAAAACCTGTGTACTAGATTATGACATAAGCTACCTAAGAAAGTTATCCAACTGACTCACTACATTTGTTTTTGTTAGGTGCCATCAAGTCAGCTCCGACTCCTAGCAGCCCTATGCACAAAAGAATGAAACCCTGCCTGGGCCTATGCCACCCTGATAATCACTGATTTGCTTGAGCTCACTGTTGCATCCACTGTGTCAACCTATCACATCACAGGTCTTCTCTTTTGCTGACCTTCTACTTCACTAGGCATGAAGTCCTTTTCCAGAAACTGGTCCCTTGATAGAGAGGGAGAACAATGTGGAACAAAACTCAAAACTATTTGGAGGAAAAAAAAAAAAAGTGGGGACCAGGTTTGCTGGTCTGATAGAGCCTGGTAGAACCACTGAGACTATGGCCCCTAGCTGCCCTTCAGGTCTGGAATTGAACCCACACCTGTGGTTTCCAGCCAAACAAAATACAGGCATATGAGTTGAACATTTACCTCAAGTAGATACACCCCTTGGAAAGAACAATCATGGGAAAAAGAAGGGCTGCTTATGCACAGGGAGACAGCTCAGGGGACAGGAGTGTATGGAGGGATGGACACTGGGAAGAGGTAACTATGGGGAGGAAGTGGGAGGGGAGCTGTTGTATTGTGGTAAACTGTGGTCAATGACATGAGACAAAGTGTATGTGAACTGCTGTATGGAAAGTGAATTTGCTCTGTAAATCTTCACCCAAATCAAAGAAAGAAAACAGAAACTGGTCCCTTCTGACAACACAACCAAAGTATGAAAGACAAAGTCTCACCATCCTTGCTTCTAAGGAGCAATCTGGCTGTATTCCACCCAAGACAAATTTCTAAATACCTAATTCAGTGGTTCCCAAGCAGTAGGACACAATTTTTAACATCAAAAAACTTCTTTGCTACAATATTAGCTGTAATTTTAATACCGAACCAAAAACCAAACCCACTGGGGCCGAGTTGATTCCAACTCATGGTGATTCCATGTGTTACAGAGTAGAACTGCTCCGTAGGGTTTTTTTTTGGTATAATCTTTGTGGAATCAAATCACCAGGTCAGCCTTCCATGACCACTGGGTGAGTTCTAATTGCCAGACTTCAGGTTCATAGTCAATCACTAATGATTTGTGCCACCTGGGGGCCCTTAATTTTAATACAAGTTCCTAAAAAAGAAATATATTAAGATAAAAGCTACTATGAGTTCAGTAGTAATTTGAAATTTAACACAAACTCATTATAACTACTCACAAAAAATTATCGGTCCAATATATAGTCATTTGGAGGTTTGTAGACAAAGCTTTTAGCTGGGATTAACGTGGCCCTTCAGCAATTTCTTTTGGTAGTTATTAGTCCTGTTGCCCCAAAATGCCTGATCCTCTTCCTCCTGGGTAAATAAAGTTATGTAAAGACATGTGACTTGCTTTGGCCAATAAAATGTGAGTGGAAGTGACATTGTAATTTTCTGGCAGACGCCTTTGAGAGCCAATATGTAGTTTGATCCTCTCCTTTTCACCTGACACTGAGTGGCAAAGCTCCAGATGGTTGGGTTTCCATCAACCAGCCTCTAAATTAAGATGATCTGGAAGACAGTCTCCAACCAACCAGGTTCAGTTAAGATGATCATGGAGGATTCGCTAGAAATAAACTTGTGTTCTTTTAAATCACTGAGCTTTTAGGGCTACTTGTTATTATAGCATAACCTGGCTGATCCTAACTTGCACAGTTCTTTAGGATGGATAGCTCTTTGTTCTTCATGGATAGATCCTCCCACACAGTACCTTAATTACTTATTCCAAAATAGTATGCATTACCCAGCTAGCTTAAGATCTTCCTTATAACTAGTTCTGATGAGATGGGCTCGTAGAAGTTTCCCAAATGTATTTCCAGCCACTGCATAATCATCCACTGGGGTCCAGGATTTTTTTTTTTCCCCGATCTTAAGAAATTCCATACCTTTGCCAGAAAGGCTTTGGGGCTTCCAACTTAAGGGACTTTTTCTAGTGAACAGAAAGGATATGGGGAAGAAATAATTTTTTAAAATATACAATAAACAACAATAATAAATGCTGGACAGAATATGGAGGCAAAAGGGGAGAAGAGAATGCTCAAACCACTCCGCTTGGATTCAAATAGGTTGAGAAATCAAGATTTTATCAAGAAGAATCTGAGCAACACCAGCCCTTCGAGTTCCAGCAACACCTCCTGGGCCTCCCATCAGAATTTCTCTAGGCCATTTCCTTTCAGCTCTCATCCTTGTCTTCCACATGGTTAATACCTCTAGATCTGTCCTGGTGTGTATGGAATTCTCTCCTCAATCCCTTAGCTATGACATTAGCGTTTCTAAGCTCACTTTTACTTAAGATATGTTGCCTGAAAGGGATAGATTTTAATACTGTTCACAACGAACTGAGAAGTGAAAGGGTGCCCCTGAAGCAGCACAGCAGCTGTCAACCCTGTGTGGCACATTAGAATCTCCTGGGCCCCCCTTGAAACATGCTGATGTCCAGGTACCAGCCACATCAATTGGATCAAACTCTCTGGGGATGGGAGTCAGTGAACACAAAATTAGTGAAAACACCTTTGTGTTAGTCATCTGTTGTCTTGGAAAATAAACGACAGTACTTATGCTTCTACAAACTTTTTCCACATTTAGAAGTTGAAAAATAATTATTGTGTTCCAGTCTTCCCTATAACAAGCCTGGCTCAACCTCTAATATTTATACTACTTTGGTTGTCCTTTGTATTAGGTATCTGTTGCTGCATAACAAATTATAACATAGTGTTTGAAACAACCTACATTGACTATCTCAGTTTCCATGGATCAGGAGTGCAGGCCCAGTTTAGCTGAAGGTTTCAAAAGAATGCCGAATCAAGAATTTCAAATGGCGCTGGTGGAGTTGTCTTCCTTTTAAGATCTCAGAGTCCTCCTCCAAGTTCATGTGGTTGTTAGCAGAATTTAGCTCTTTGCTATTATGGGACTGAGGTTCTGGCTTTCTTGTTGGCTCTCACCCAGCAGTCACTCTCAGGATCTAAAGACCACCTGTAGTGACTTGCCACATGGCCCTCTCACATCATGGAAGCTTACTTCTTCGAGATCAGCAGGAGAATTTCTATTTTAAGGCACTTACCTGATTAAGCCAGGCTCACTCAAGGCCCTCTGGATTAATTCAAAATCAACTGATGTGTAACTTTAATTACATCTGCAAAACCCCTTCACCTTTACCATATTCTGTTGACTACAAGTAAGTCACAGGTCTCAGCCTCACAGCAAGGTGACTTATTGGGGGTCATTTTAGGTGTGCCTACTACAAATTTTTTTGAAATCTCTTTAGTTTTGCATATTTTTTAGTAGTATGGTGGCACAACCTAGACACTAACATTGTCTTCATCTTCATCCTTACCCAAATCATCATCTAAATGACAGAGAAAGTCCTATAAGAATGGATTAGCAGTCGCCTACTTCCTGCCCATGGTCTGGCTCTTAGCCTCTGCCCACCGTACTGGGTTTATGGTCAACAGCTGTATCTTTCTGGGTTATATTCAGCCTGTTCCCAATTATGACCGCCCCTGACCAGTCTTGTGGAAGTTCATATTTAAGATCCATGTGCAAGTATCAAGGATGTTTCCTCCAACTAAGAAAAACTCACGCGTATGACAAGACCCTCACAGACTCCCCATTCACCAATGCTAGAAATCAATCTAAATCAAATAACATAGAACAAAAATAACATCCTCTAAGACAGTAAAGGGACTAGAGGTGACAGCTGGACATTAAAAATATTAGTACTTTGTTGTGGAAAAACCATGGATGGAGATCAGGAAAGAGCTCATTGAACAGATTTTAGATGCAAAGCAATAAGAGGTTGATCTTTTGTGCTTTCTTTTCAGTCCAAATTTCCCAACTGTTTAATACAAAGCAAAGGCGAAAATACAGCATATTGATTATTTGGCACTTTAGCAGCAGTCATGAACTAGACTGCAGCCTGTCAATGTCCAGTCAATGAACAGGCAGAATGAAAGCAGTGAGCCAGCCATGGGATATAGATATTACACAGTATGCTTAAAAAGGTAACACCTGGAGGAATTGTTTTATATATAAGTTTCTACTTTTCTGAAATTCAACATTAATATGTTTTTCTCATTTAGGTTCACTAAGTAGTGTTTATTATTAATTCAAATTCTCAATATTTCCCATATGGTTGACATGCTGCTCTGTAGGTTCATAAATTTGAAAGAGTTTTGATTAACACTGACAGAAAACCCTTTGAAAACATATGGTTGTATATACATCATGTCATTTCTAATAATATGACACATCCTTCTTCACGTTTCCCTAATAAGATGGGTTTAGTTGCATTTAAGAAACATGATAATACTTTGTTGATTTTTCTTTATCGAGAGAGAAATTGAGTAAAAATAAACTTTGTTTTTGCAGCAGATGTTGAAAGCACAGCAGATAGTTTGTGGGTAATAATAATAATAATAAAAAAGTGCTGTCTCTAAGTTTCTAAGTCCTTTTTATAGACCCAATTAACATGTTGTAGATGTGGAGCGTTTTTTGACACTCTACATTTCTATCTCAGCGACTCTGGTGGTGTATACCACTGTGTTGATTGGGATCCATCTTATTCTCGCCTGGATGCAGAACTGGTCTCTTCGGTCCTTCTGGTTGCAACTTTCATACCATTCTGGCACCAAAACGTCCTCATTCGAGGAAGCTTGCCTTTCCAGATAAACAAATATCTTTGCTTCTCGGCCTGATTTGTTACCATTTGTTCTGAAACCCCTTGCAATAAATTCATTTTGATAATTCTGATGTGAGCTATTTGAAGTATATTTTGAAATATAATATGGAAAGCCGATCTGCAATTTGTATCAAGATTCTTGAAAAAAAAAAGTTTATGTGCTTTGATCTAGTAATTTCCCTTTTAGAAATCCATCATAAGGAAATAATTTAATACATGAAGAAAAATTTATCACCAAGAATATTCATAATCGTACTATTTCTTATAGCAAAATAAAAGAAAGAAAGAAAGAAAAACTCAGACAAAATTAAATTACCAAGAAATAGAAGATGGTTAAATAAATGTTAGGAGCTCTGGTGGTGTAGTCCCTAGGCATTTGACCGCTAACCAGAAGGCTGGTGGTTCAAACCCACCAGCCACTCCTCGGAAGGAAGATAGGGCAATCTACTTCAGTAAAGACACTGTCTTGGGAACCCAGGAAGGGGTCACTATGAGTCAGATTCAACTCGACAGCAGTGAGTTCAAATTCCCAACAAATGGAAGATGGTTAAATAAACTAAACAATTTATTGGTTTAAAAAAAAAAAAAAAAAGCCCACAGATAGACATCCTCAAGCATGAAAAATTGGTGAAAACTGTTTGGAAAAAAAAAAAAATCCCACAGAGTAAATCAGTCAACCAAGAGATGAATAACTTAGAGAATTTAGAAATAGAAAGTTGTGGCAGAGATGATGGTGGCAAATGGTGAGTCCAGTGAGGCTCAAAGTGAAAATTTGCTGCATTGTAGAGTTATAAACTTGGATAAAGCCTACCAAGCAGTATAACCAATGCAACTGGGAGATCTGAGAAGCAAGGAGGGAAGATATGTAAGAGAACTAATAATATCTTCATATGAATATGAATATAATAGATTAATATTGTTCAAAAATAAATTGTATTGGTAAAGACTTACTGATCCAACTATAGTTTGTTTTCATAATATTGATTCTAAAATTTAATGTGATAACTTAGGAAATAATTGTTTGCATGATAGAAATGTTTATCTGTGTCTTCACACTCTTTATGTTTATTCAGTTTCTTTTTATTCTGATTGTTTTTAAATAAAATTCTTCTATTTTAAAATAGTACATTAATTCATTGCGGTATCCTAGATGGGTTCATGGAACATGAAAAGGATATTACTGGAAATACTAGTAAAATACAAAGTCTGAAATTTTGTTAACGGTAATGTTCCAATGCTGGTTTCTTAGTTGTGAGAAGTGAATTTATAAGATGTTAATATGGTCATATACAATGTTAATAATATTAGGGGAGACTGAGTGAGCTGTAGATGAGAACTTTCCATGCTGTCTTTGGAGCTTTTTAGTAAATGTAAAATTACTGCAAAATAAAAAAAAGTTTGTTTTAAAATTTGTATGCATCACACTCACCTATCCTTTGATTTACATCTTTGTGAAGAAGGAAATCTGAATAATAATCAGAAATCAACACTGGCAATGCCTAGGTAGTTGGCTTCAGGGTGATTTTGCTTCTTTCATTATATATAGTCTTTGTATTTATTGAATTTTACCAGTAGATGTAGATCATTCCTATTACAAACAATATTATTATTCCAATTTTTAGAAATAAACAGACTAATGTTATAGAGGAATACTAACATAAGGAATGTTTATGATATAATACTAAGTATACAAAGCAGAGACAAAAATGATAATAGCCATAATTTTATTTTGAAAAATATACTTATGGGAGGAGCTCTGGTAGCATAGTGCCTAAGGCACTTGACTGTTTACCAGAAGGCTGGCGGTTCGAACCCACCAGCCACTCCTTGGAAGGAAGGTTGGGCAATCCTACTTCCGTAGTGATACTGTCTCGGAAACCCAAGGAGGGGTTGCTATGAGTCGGGGCCGACTCGACGGCATACAACAACAACAACAACAACAACATACTTATGGGAAAATGACTAGAAGGAACTGCATTAAACTATTGCCAGTGTTTGTCTCGGGGGCAGTAATTTTTCATTTTCTTCTTTATACATTTTTAAATTGTACAGTGGTTTACACAGTGTGTATACATTTATAATAACTGAAAAATAAACATTACAGTCTTACTGTTATCCAATGAGGTTGGACTGGCATTTGGTGGGTCAACTGAAAAAGTTAATTAAAGCAGTGAATCATAAAATGTGATACATACATACCTTAAAGATTTAATTTTAACTTAAAACATATGGATGCTCATTCACTTGCCACTCTTTTGATGTTGCGCCAAGGCTCTTGCTTTGTATTGAGGTTTGCTGATCTCAGTTCCCAGAGTCGTTCTTTCTAAATCACCCAAAATGCATCATCTCAAAGTTTCAGTTTTGATCTCTTTAAGGCAGAATGTGATCTTCCAGACACTTACCAAACAATTCCTCTCCATTTTATTCTTCCTCCAGTCTTTTACGTGTGTTTTACCCACACCTTGTGTGGTAATGAGAGCTCTAGTAGCATAGTGCCTAGGGCACTTGACTGCTAACCAGAAGGCTCATGGTGCAAACCCACCAGTCATTCCTCTGAAGGAAGGTTGGGAAATATACTTCTGTAGTGATACCACCTGAGAAACCCAAGGAGGGGTTGCTATGAGTTGGGTCCGACTCGACAGCACATAACAACAACAACATATGTGGTAATACTTTTTTATAGTAACTTGTCATTATCAAATCTTTCATCAGTTTATAGAATAATTATATACACAATTGAGTGTGTCATATTTGCATAAGCAGTTGCTAGCTAAACTAGAAAAAATAGATTTGGGAATGCGCATGACTTACTCTTGGTCATCACAATGGATGGAAATAAGCATGTTGGCTTAATAGACAGTGGTCTTAGCTGCAAGCTCTCAATGTGCTGTGGGCCATTCAGAAGGTTTACAGAGGAAACAGAGCCTGAGTTAATCCAACAAGCCAAGGAAATCCAGGAAGGCTGTGGTAGCTCCTGTGCATAAAGACAGCAGACTCCATCATAAGTATAGCAGAAGGAGCTAACATCAAAGTTCCTCCTATCTGTTCCTCCCACCTCGTTACACAGGATAACTATGATACCCTCTATGGCTCCTTCAAGATAAGGTACAGATGAATAAAAGATCATTTGGGCCTTTACTAGCTGGTCCCACACTGTCACCTGACGATGGTGCTTCTATTTTCTAGATGAGGAAACCAAGACACTGAAGACACCCAAGATCTTTTGGCTCCTAATTGACAGATCTAGGATCCAAACTCAGATCTGTGTTCTAACTCACACTCTACCAGAGCAGGCATCCTTGATGCTATAGGGTTAATGATTAACTAAGAATATAAAAGTATACAAAGAAGGAACTTTAAAAATGGTAATTTTCGTTATCAGTGTAAAACAGCTTTGTTCCTAGACTATCTGATAGCATCTCCTTATTTTTCTGAGTCTTCAAACCATCAGTTGCATGGAAATAATGTGACTTCTATGCCCTTACCTGTTCTTTATATTTAGGATAATCCATGCCCGTTTTTCTATCTGGGGCGTGTCCTACAGGATCCCTGGTCTCTTTAGGACTATCTGCATGCCAGAATGTCCTTAATTTCACAAGCATGTCTAGGGCTTAACAACTTGAAGATGAAGATGGGCAGTGAGCACCTTTGTTAAATATCACATCATCTATCCAAGATCCTCCCTAGATTGGCAGGTCTGGTCTCTTCTGCATCACAAGTTTCTTCTCTTTGCCACTCTTATCAGCTTGTACCAGTTTTCCTTGATTCTTTCACAGTGTTTTTTCTCTGCATCATTCCTCCTTTTTACAGCTAACCCCTTCCATGGCCTCATTTTGTCTTTACTCATCCCTAGCACACCATCTCTTATCAAGGACATCTTGACAAATCCATTACTTCTCTCTTCTCTTCTTTCCTGACCTCTTAGGCGCAGGTGGCACATTTGCCCACCCCTTCTTTCTTGAAACCCTGTCTTCTGTACAATTCAAGGACCACATTTTTCAGGCTTTCCTCTCATCTGAATCCCATTTGTCTGCACCCCTAGCTTCTTTTCTGTTCAATCTCTAAGTGTTAGAGGGCCCTGAGGTTCTCTTCCACATCTTAAGCTGGCCGCGTTCAGTCCGCTGGCTTTAAATACCATTGATAGGGCAATGACTCTCACATTTATTTCTTCTACCCCTTCTTTTTGCCTGAAGACTAGATATACATGTCCTACTTGATGGTTCCATTTGAATACATAGTAGGCTTCTCAAATGTAATGAACTCAAAATAAATCCCTGATTACCTCCCGTCAGGATTTACTTGTTGCCCCAGTCAAGAAATAGCAGCCATTCATAAATAGCTCGAGTGAAGAATTTAGACAATACCTTTGATTTCTCTCTTTTCCTCACTCCCATCACATTCAGTTCTTCAGCAAATGCAGTCAGCTCTGGCTCCATAATATCAAATGAATCCACTTCTCTCCACCACCATTGCTACCTGTCTCATCCAGGTCAGTATCATTACCTGGCCTGGCTGAAGTTGCTGAAGTCAGGTTCAAATGTTTTTTGCCTCTAAGAGCTTTCTCTTGACCACCCTCTATCCCATTATCCCATGTCTTATATTTGACATGGCACTTGTCACTGTCTGAATTATTTATTTTCCACAGGTTTAGTCTCTGAAGCATTGTATGATGTTGAGAGCTCCACATCAAATATCTGAAAATTCATGAAATCCACCATTAAAAATAGACATTCTTCCCACCAACCCAGCCCTCATCTGGGTTAAGGCCAGTGCCCTCTCTCACTTGAACTGTTGCCCTCACCTCCTCACTATTCTCCCTGCTTCCATACCTGTGTCCTCCTCTCCTCAGAGTAACCAGAGGGATCCTTTAAAAGTATAAGGTAGATGATGGCACTCCTCTGCTCAAATGACTCTGCCCTTGTGGTTCCCCACCTTCCTCAGAACCAGTGCCCAAGTCTTTACAATCTCTTGCCAGGTCTGCTCAGTCAAGCCTCTGACATCATCTCCTGCCCTCTCCCCTTCACCGCCGTGCTCCAGAGCCTTCTGCTTGCTGTTCAGTGTTTGCGCTGTGCCTTCAACCAGGAACACTCTCCTGCTGATATTCACACGGGGCTCTCCCACTTCCTTCTGATCTCTGCTCCAACGGCACCACAACAAAGAAGATTTCACTCCCCCTCCTATGACCCTACTCTATTTTTCTTCCACTTGCTGTGGAAGGACATGTATATCTAGTCTTCAGGCAAAAAGAAGAGGTAGAAGAAATAAATGTGAGAGTCATTGCCCTATCAATGGTATTTAAAGCCAGCGGACTGAATGCGGCCAGCTTAAGATGTGGAAGAGAACCTCAGGGCCCTCTAACACTTAGAGATTGAACAGAAAAGAAGAAACCATCAAGTTGGTTCCAACTCTAGTAAAACAGAATAAAACACTGCCTGGTCCTGAGCCATCCTCAGACTCATTGACATGTCTGAGCCTATTTTTCTAGCCACTGTCAATCCATCTTCTTGGGGATCTCCCTCTCTTTCCCGACCCTCTACTTCATCAAACGTTCTTAGACTTAGCTCTTACTTATGCTTTGATTGTATTTTCTCTGTCTAACCAACCAGATTTCAGTGGAAGGAGTAGGGCCTCTCTCTGGCTCACTGGTATGTCCCCAGAGTCTAGATCTTAGATTAGAGACTTGAAATGTATTTGTTTAATTAATTAATTAATAAGTGTGTGTCTCACTTACACTCCATCCCCAGAGCCTTGAACAGCATGAGGCATGCTACTAAGAGTTAAAATTTATCTAGCACTTCCTATGTGCCAGACATTGTTCTCAGCTCTCTATATATGCTATTATTTAAAGTCTTCACAACTCTATAGGGTAAGTCCTATTCCTAAGTCCTATGTTGTTGTTGTTGTTATATGCCATCGAGTCAGCCTCAACTCATAGCGACCCCTCCTTGGGTTTCCGAGGCAGTATCACTACGGAAGTAGGATTGCCCAACCTTCCTTCCGAGGAGTGGCTGGTGGGTTTGAACCACCAGCCTTCTGGTTAGCAGTCAAGTGACTTAGGCACTATGCTACCAGAGCGATCCCTATTTACAGATTAGGAAAGTGAGGCACAGAGGCTGAGTAACTGGCACAAAGTTATGTGTATAGTAAAGCAGAGGAATCATCACTCAAAACCAGGTGGTCTGACTCCAGAATGAGCACTTAAGCACTACAAGTAAGCAAATCATTTATGAAATGGTGGTCAACTATCTCTCTCTGTGACATCCCCCTTAGACCCATTAAGGAATGAGGATAAGATAGTGGTTGCCTATGCTAGTAACCCTATTTACTAGAAAAATAGGGAAAGAGTTAAATGATACTAGTTTATATAAAAAAGTACTACCTAGAACACCAACAGAAGCCTTGGAGGTGCAGTGGTCAAGCACTTGAGTGCTAACGAGAAGGTCAGCGGTTCGAGCCCACCAGAAGCTCCATGGGAAAGAAGACTTGACAATCTGCTCCCATAAAGATGGTTGTTGTTAGGGTGCCATTAAGTAGCTTTTCACTCATAGGGACCCCCTGTGACAGAGTAGCACTCTCCCATAGGGTTGTCTAGGCTGTAATCTTCATGGGAGAAGATCACCTGGTCTTTCTCCTGCTGAGCCACGGGATGGATTCAAACAGTGAACCTTTCAGTTAGCAGCTATGGAAGAGCTGAGAACTGTGTCCTCTAGGGTTGCTCTGAGTCAGAATCAACTCAACAGCACATAACAACAACAAAGAGCACCAATAAATGTCACTAGTACTTGAGAAAAAATTGTAAGTAAAGATTATATGTTTTAGTTGCTTACTTAACCCTCAGAAGGGTTAAAAGGCTCTGATTTCTAAAAAGGAAACGTCTGTGTCCTAATTTATGCATCTCTACCTATCGACTGTCAGGAGGAATGCAAAAGGTCAAGTCAAACTGCACCAATAGGTGTTTCATAAGCTAAATGGTGATAAAGAATTAGATCAGCCAAAAAGCAACCTAGAAATAGAAATGAATATGCACTTTCAACAAGCCATTCCTCACAGGATATAAATTATGACCATTCCAAGATATAGTAGGTGTTCACTCAAGTTTCTCAGTGAGTTCCATAGCCCTTAGACTATTGTGTTTGAAGTAAAAGTTAATAAAAGTCCAGAAACAAATTTGAAAAGGTATTAGTACCAAGAGATTGAGTGGAGACTTTTTAGAGAAAGTCCCCTCCACCTTGAATGACTTTGCAATGAAAGAGACCCGCCATCCCACATGTGGTTTTTAGGAATGCCCTCAGGCCGGGTAAGAGCCACAGGCACTTTAGTCCCACTACCTTCTCCCACAGGGGAAAAACCTGCACTTGGTTCTGGGCTCCTGGCACCAGGAAAAACACAGCTTAAGTGTCCCTCACACCCCCCGTGAGGCTCTGTGATCTGCAGACCATCCGGAAAATCTATTTGTCAAACATAATCAGACCCATAAAGGTGATGCAGAAAGCAACTTTTCTGACCTTAATGACCTGCAGAATATCAGCAGGTAAATCGTCAGGTTTTTGTCAACAGAGACCAAATGCAGTGAGGAATTGAGACAGTTGCCAAGGTGGTTCAAGCCCCTGGGTAACATTCCCCCAGTCCCTGACCACCACCGCCACTACCACCCCTAAAATACCTTTGCTATGAAGAACAAATAATGTTGACCAGAATAATCCACCTTCACCATCCACATTGGCTGAACTCACCAGAAACTCTGGGGAAAATAGCGCAAGGAGCCACGGTCCAGGGACCTAAACGTTACTAGAATTTCAGGGCCTACGGTTGGGATGGACCCCAGTAGAGGTGGCTGAGCCCCACAGACAAGCTCACTGGGAGTAAATCTGACATTAAAATTGAACCAGACAGGAGAGTTGTGTATTCCCTTCGAGCCAGGCAGGTAACCCCATGAACAAAAGCTTCAATGCAACGCAACACCTAGCAATTTTCACTTCATTCTTTTCCATTATATAGCAAATGCTCCAACATAATGTGACATTTAAAGCGGAGAAGACAATATTATGGGGCACAAATGCAGCTCAGCGAGTGTTTTTCAAAAGCAGCTACTAAGCGGTCAAATTTGGAGTCTTGGAGTCACTTTGGTTTATAGTTACTGAATTACAGACAGAAACCAGCCACTATCCCTTGAGCCAAAACCTGTTCTAGTTTGAGGGAATTCATCACCAGTTCTCAGTGCCTTTGTACTTTGTGGACAATCAATAAATATCTGTGGAATTTTGACCACCTTTAAAATAGGATGAAGCAAATTCGGAGTGTGGCTTGTGGAGCGTTTTAAATTGAGGTGGCGTTCTGAAGCTATTACATTGTGTCGTTAGCTGCTGTTGAGTTGGCCCTGACTGATGGCAACCCCATGCACAATGGGATCAGGGTTTTCACTGACTGATTTATGGAAGTAGACTGCCAGGCCTTTCTTCCTACTCATCTCAGTCTGGAAGTTCCACAGAAACCTGCTCAGGATCATTGTAACACACAAGCCTCCAGTGACATGGATGTAGCTGTGCCTGAGGACCACTGGCCAGGAATCAAACCTGGGTCTTCCTCATGGAAAGTGAGAATTCTACCACCGAACAACCTCTGCCCCAGAATCATTACTTCTTCTTCTTGTTGTTGTTATTTGCCATTGAGTCAGACCCAATTCATAGTGACCCCTCCTTGGGTTTTTGAGGCAGTATCACTATGGAAGTAGTTTGCCCAACCTTCCTTCCGAGGAGTGGCTGGAATCATTACTTTGTGGCTCAGAATTCAGATTCTACTGTAATGAACTCTGTGAAAACCAGCAAGAGGAGGAGTGGCCTTCCTACCCATCCATTCACTCCCACCAAGGTCACTAATGTTTGGTATGACGTGATGGTGGCCTGCTGCCCCGCTACATGGAGCCTGTGGTCATTAAGGTTATGTGTCAGCTTGGCTGGGCCTGGTTTTGTGTGGTTGAGCAGCTGGATGTAGTTATTCCCCATGATGAGACTGTAATCAGCTTCATGGTGGAATCTCCTGGAACAGCTGGGCAGCTGCTTTAGGGATGTGCTTCAGGGATGTGGCATATCACCCTTGCATGAGGCCTAATATTTTCACTCCCAACACTCTTTTAAAATTAAAATTAAATTAAAGGTCTCTGGAGCTTTTTGGCACACTTGGACCCTGAACATAGCTGAGTCTTCATTCAACAGCCTGCCATGCTGTCTTCCTGGACTTGAACCAGTATTGTTTGTTAATTTTGGGAATGTGCTATTTTCAGCAGTTTGTCAGTCTCGGCAGCCAGCAGCTGTCTGAGTTAACAGAAGCCCCCAGCTTCAGTGGGTCATGAGCAAAAGGCAGATAGATATGAAGCCCAAGGTCAAGCATCCTTCACCCAGCACCTAGAGCTGGCACTTTGAACTCGGACTTCTAGCCTCCTAAATTGTAAGAGAATAAACCTGTTTGTTCAAGCCACCCCATTTGTGGCATTTTCTGTGAGAGCACACAAGAGAACCAAGACTGAAGCCAGCAGGAGAACTGGTTTTACAGCGATCACACTGGACAATCATATGCCTGTGGTCCCCAGGACAGCACAGCAGAGAAGTACGGGACAGTCAATGTCTGTGGGAGCACCTCTCAACCAGTGGAGACCAAGATCCGTGGAGAGATATCTAAACTCCCTCATCCTCCATATTGAAAAGTTCTGAGGCATGTTCTACATGGTTCCTCACAGGGTCCCCAGTTGCCCATAGCAGCATCCAGCTCATTACTACAATATAAGTGGGCTTTGCTCCCTTCTCAGTGTTTGTCCCTCTGCCTCACTCCTGCTTCCTTGGATCACCTCCTAAATGCCCTATCTGCACCCAAGTCCTTCTCTCAGGCTTAGCTTTCAGGGGTACCCAACTAGGATATCGGTCAAAGAAAGGAGAGAAGTAGAACAAATACAAAAGCCATACACATCTGGTAAAACAAATACAAACCCTCCACACACACCCCCACATACACACGCACACATGTGCACACATACACGGCATCTGGACTTGAACCTTCCTGTCATTTGACCTGAAAATCTCTCTCCTTTTTTTGTTCTACTTAAGCACTTGGCATTCAATTTTTCATCACTTGAAGCTAAAGTCTTAAAACACAAACACTTAGACATATCAAAGAAATGATTACAATAATACAGCTGGCTGCATCTTCGGATACCTAAGATGGCTGGCACATAACCAACCAGTTGCCATCTACTCGATTTCAACTCAAGGCAAGCTCCTGTGTATCAGAGTAGAACTGAGCTACACAGAGCTATAGCAATGGCTGACTTTTCAGAAACAGGTTGCCAGACCTTTCTTTTGAGGCACGCTGGGATGGACTTGAGCCTCTAAGCTTCCAGTTAGCAGCCAATACATATGCATTTGCACTGCCCAGGGCCTTCCCTTGGCACATAGTAGGCTCAAATAATGCATATTAAATAAGTGAGTGTTTGCCCTATGTTTTTACTTCCCCTTGTTTAGAAGAAGTAAGAGGAGGGCCTGGTATTTTTATATATCATACGCCAAGGGCCACATTTAGCCAGTAAACACTGGTAGGGCCATGTTGTAAATAGCCACTACCCTGAGCCCCAGGTACCCCTTCCCCGTGACTCCTGGCTATCCCAGCCTCCCTCCAGGAGTCTCCAGCCCTCTCCGTGATCCAGCAAGGAAGAGGTTAACACCTGGCACAGCAGAGGGCCTGTGACAGTATCTGTTCTGATTGGTCAGACCCAGCCATACTGGCTGCAAACTATTTGGAATATCACCCTTGCATAAGGCCTAATATTTTCACTCCCAACACTCTTTTAAAATTGATCCTCATAAAGCTGTAAAGCAATGCTGCACAAACTCCTTAACGCAGAAGGAACGTTTTTCCCTCAGACCTACCATACTGCTAAAAATTCAGAGGAAACAGCTTTCTAGATGGCCGCTACATGAATATTAATACTGGCACCGTACGCCTGCAGATGTAGCCTTCCGCTTTTCATCTGGCCACATGGTTCACCGAAAAATCAACTGATCTGCAAGACGCCCCCCACCCCCACACCAGCTTCTCCCATGAACTGCAACGTGTGATTCTTTCCAATTCTCTTTACCCCACAGCTGGTGATGTTCAATGGATTTTTTGGCACAAGAGGGACTCCCATCTGTGTCCCAAGTCCAAAATCATCAGGAAGTTTTGGAGTTCATTTCTTCATGCATTTTCCCTCTTTATTCTTCTTTCATTTTCATAGCAGAGGTATTTCTTCATCTTTAAGTGAAGTCTAATTACTGCCTTCTTGGAGGCAATAGAGGATAGAGAGTAGATGCTCTACACATGGTGAGAAATGTCACCAAGGGTTCAAAGTCCATCAGTCAATCAGCGGTAAACGGGGTGGAATTCCACTACAGGTGGGCTCAGGGCTGGAAAAGATCATGTTCAAGACAGGTCCCAGGTAAAAGCCTCCGGAGAACTCAGAGAAAAGTGGCTCTTGAGGGCTACCGTTCCATGGGCAAGACGCAGTCAAACACAATCTAAGAGTGGCTGCATTTTAGACATCATAGTTAACAAACAAACTGGGTCTAGCCATTAAGAGTAGATGATCTTGTTGAAGAAAAAGATTCTGGAAGATATTTTGCAAACAGTAGGGGAATAGGGAAGGAGCTCTGGTGGTGCAACAGTTTAGCACTCAGCTAAAAAACCAAAAGGTTGGTGGTATGAACCCACCCAGCGGCTCCACAGGAGAAAGAGTTTGTGATCTGCTTCCATAAATATCACAACCAAGAAAACCCTCGGGGGCAATTCTGCTCTGTCCCACGGCATCACTGTAAGTCTGAATCAACTCAATGGCACCCCACAACAACAAGTTAATAGGAGAGGGAGAAGATAGAAGCTTGGGGTGGTATTGAAATCAGTTGCTATTTCAGATGAAATTAGCCCACGTGTTCACTGTGGTTCCCACAGTAACCATATGGGGAAAAGCCACAAAAGCTGTTAAGAACGTTTAATTACTGTTTTGATGAGCTCATATTTTAATTATGTTATTGAAATAGTTTTAGCATTTCTTCTCTACCTACCATTATCCTTTCTTCTTGAACAAGACTTTTCTTTGTAGGGACCCTCTATTAATTTTCCATAACTGCTGCAAAAAACTACCATAAACTTGATGGCTTAAAACAACTGAGATGTGTTCTCTCACAGGCCTGGATGCCAGAAATCCAAAGGCACTATCACTTGGCTGAAATCAAGGTGTTGGGAGGGCCATGCTTCCTCCAGAGGCTGGGGGTGCAGGCAAGGAGGACTTCTTTCTTTCCTTGTCCAGTTTCTGGTGGCTGCTGGTATCCTTTGGCCTGTGGCCACATCACTCTAGTCTCTGTCTCTATGGTCACACTGCCTTCTCCTCTTCTGTCTGAAGTCTCACTCTGCCTCCTTCTTAAAAGGACACTTGTGTTGGCATTTAACACCCACCCAGACAATCCAGCGTAATCTCTTCACCTTAAAACATATTTAATCACATCTGCAAAGTCTTTGCCATATTTGTAGCATTCACGGGTTCCAGCGGCATATTTGGGGGACCATTTTTCAGCCTCGCACAGATCCTAGGGCAGGAGATGTTGCTTCTCGGCCTGTATCTTCAGCTCTCACCATGCCAGTACCTGCCGAGGGCGTCCTATTGCAAGCGCTAAGACTCTCTACCTGAGTGCCCTCTGGAAGCCCGCACTGAGGCCAGGCCAGAAGTATCAGGTTGTTAATGCCTCGGGGAACCGCCTTCAGGCAAATCTAGGTGGAAATTGAAAGAGAGATACCTAAATTCTGCTCTACTCTATGAGTTGGGGCCGACTTGACGGCACATAACAACAACAACAACTGGCGGGTGACTCTGAAGGATGCTTTACACTGCCTCCTAGAGGCCCCAACTGGGATTAAGCTCTAGCAGCTCACAGTGGTAGTCTGCTTGCTAGTGCACCCTTTAGACCAGCTTCCTTTCCTTCCTTGTCTCACTCCGCTCTCCCCAGCCATGCTTCCTAGGATGGCCTCCCACATAAACTGTTGCCATGGTTAGCTGCCTTCAGGTTGGCCCCTGACTAATGGCAAGCCGGTACACAACCACCGTGATTGGTTATGGATCTGACCATTGTGATCCACAGGGCTCTCATTGGCTGATTTTGAGAAATAGCTCACTGGGCCTTGATTTCTGTCTCGAAGCTCCACTGAAACCGGTTCAGCATCAGAGTAGCAGGCAAGCCTCCACTGACAGACTGGTGGTCACTGCACAGGAAGTACAATGGCTGGGAATGGGACCCAGGTCTCCTGCATGGAGGAGGAGGATTCTACCACCGAACCACCATAAACTACTTGCACTCAAATCCATGTCTCGGCATCGACCTCTGGGGGAATCCAGCCTAAGACAGATTTCGCATCCTTACTTTCTGATTCAATACCACTCCCATGTCCATGTGACACTGTGTTTCCTTGAGGGGAAGAGCCATATTTAATTTGCCTTTCCATCGCAGGGTCTGCTGAAAGGAAGTGAAGCCAGGGCAAACCATCTTTATGACTCATCTGAGACCCACGTGGTCTAGCTCAAGAGCCATGTGGCTCAGCCGCCAAAAGGTAGGCGCGGGCTAGAGCCAACGAGGTTGGGGACCAAACTCTCTGCTTGCAGCATCCCGAAAGGGAGACTGTCATGGGAAGGATTCAGGGTGCACTCCCCAGGCTCCCTTCATGTTGGAGAATTGTGCTGTCCCTCTGAAAGCAGCCTATGATAGTGTTAATCTCATAGAAAGAGAAAACAGCCCCCCAATGTATAAAACTGCATAGCTCACTGCTTTTGTCAACTTTGTGATTCAGCACAACTTGCTGGAGAGCCGGGTTTTATTGTATTATGATATGACAGTAATCTTTTCCGGGGCTTTCACTTTATTTTGTTACATTTATCTAGCACGCCAGATTCACACTCCCACAGTAACCATATGGGGAAAAGCCACAAAAGCTGTTAAGTACATTTAATTACTGTTTTGATGAGCTCATATTTTAATTATGTTTATTGATTCTGTGTATATTGAAATAGTTTTAGCATTTCCAGAAAGAGGAAAAAAAATGGAATCAATATGCAGCAATTACTGAGCCTTTTATGATTGTGTTATGTAATTAAAACTTTCATAAACTATTTTTGAAGAACATTCCCCCTAATCCTAGGGCGGTGATTAACTGGGTGTCTGACTGCGCTTAGGTAAGCTTTAGTTTTGATTCTATGTAGAAGGAAAAAGGGTTCAGAGCAAAATATGTTTACAGTCAAATATTTCTGACTTAAAATGTCTCTCTTCCAAAACAGCAGAACGCACATATTGTACCTTACAGATTTGCTAAAACACCGCTAACAATGAGAAAACACAAATTTAAACTTCCTAACAATTCAATGTTGCCAACTCAAAGATTACTCCAACTGTCAGCCATACATATGTTGTTGCTAAGTGACAGATTAAAAAAAGAAAAGCAAGCAAACCATCTCAGTCCTTCCATGTCTGCCTCCATCCTTTCCCTGTGCCACTGGACATGCTCATACTTCGTAAGGAACTTTTACTTTAAAAAATAAAATCATGAAACCCCCATTTGTTAGAGAATTAAATTAGTACCCTTTTCATCACATACATGTATTTTATTACATTGAGTCTGTCCGTGAGAAAATGGGACAAAAATTGGGAGCTGTCTCTTTAAAAGGGAATGCCAGCCCATCTGCTGTAGGAATAAATATTTCGAGATGAAACAATTCACCTGAGTCTATGTTTCTAAGTGTCTGAGTCCCTCAGTCATCTTCATCACAATCACCTGGAGCCCTGGGAGAGCTTCTGACCCTTGGGCCCCCTCCCTTGACTTCTGAACCAAAACCTCGAGAGAGGGCCCAGGGATCTGAGTTTTAAACACCATCGCCGCGTTATTCTCGTGCACACTGAAATGCATGTCTCATTGACCTAAGAGGCTCCTCCCACTCGCCTGAATTCTCTTGTTCTAAAATGGATCCTTAAGAGTCTACTCCAAAACAGAAAATCTCGCCTAGAGCCTGCAGGACCTCCCTGCACACAGTTCGATCCTGAGTACATGCTACAGGTAGGGCTTGGTACTGGTTAAGCAGTGTCCCCCAGTTCATGTCCTTCCTGGGACCTCAGAACGTAACCTAGTTGGGAAATCAGGTTGTTGCAGATGTAATTAGTTACCAGGAGGTCATACTGGAGTGGGATGAACCCCAATCCAATAATATCACTGGCGTCCTTGTAAGAGGCAAAGAGTCACAGAAAGACAGACCTAGAGGGAGGACGGCCATGTGAACAGCGAGACACACAGTGCAGTGATGCTCCACAAGCCATGGACGCCTGGGACTCAAGAACGAAGATCTCCCTGGTTATTGGGGCATTTACTATTTTCATGTGGTGTTACACAGCAAAGAATTAAGCAATGAAATAAAAACAACAGAAGCAAAAGAATTTGGGGGAATATTTTTATGGTGTATTGAACAGAAAAAATAATAAAACAATGAAATTTAAAAAGCTATATGAGGCTGAGTTTAGGAAATGAAAGAAGCTTCATACTCAAGCAGTCTCGAATTTGGATTTTCACCATGTACGAGCTGTGTGACCTCAGGTAATTGATTTAGACTCTCTCCACCTATTGTTATTGTTACGTGCTGTCAAGTTGGCCCCGACTCACAGTGACTCCTCCTTGGGTTTCCGAGGTGATTATCACTACGGAAGTAGATTGCCCAACCTTCCTTCCCAGGAGTGGCTGGTGGATTTGAACTGCCAGCCTTCTGGTTAGCAGTCAGATGCCTTAGGCACTATGCTACCAGAGCTCCTCTCTCCACCTCAGTTCATTTATATAATGAGGATAAAAATAATGCCCATTCCCAGAGTTGATGAACAGACAGAGATAGGACACTGATAATGTATTTACTGTATCGCTCCTTGTGGCCAATTTGCTACCTCTGGCCTAATTCTATCCACCACCCTCACGCCCCTGACCCCAGGGTTCAGGGTCATAACTCAAGAGAAAAAAATGAGGGAGAGGCCCTGTTCTGAGGAGACAGAGCAGATGACCAAGTCAGGGACTTGAAGAACAAGATGGATGCCAAGAGATCAGAAGCAGGGCCGGGGACAGACTAGGGTAACTGAAGGTGGCAGCTTAATGCTGGTCCCCATCTTCCTGGCCACCTGGCTCCTTTTCCTCTCCTTAAGGCATCTCCTCATCCCAGATGGGCCATTTAAGAGCAACCTCCCCTGTCAATTAGGCTTGCTCAGGTCTTGACTTAGGCTGTTGGTAGTCACTGACTTTGCCACTTGACTCCAGCGCTTTAAAAGTCTCATAACAGAATACTGTGACCCCAGTGGTACTGGCGAGGTGTGGTGGCCTGCATGTAGTCAGGCATAGACCAGCGCAGCGTGCATGGCAAGCATTACGTCCAAATTTTACTAACGGTTTCCTGAGTGCTAGCAGACGGAAAAGTAAAATGAAACAAAGCTAAGGTCTTAGAGGGGTGAAGTAGAAGTAGGAGATGCCAGGGTACATAATCAAGAAATCAAATAGTTACTCCATCCTCAGAGGCTAACTATTGCCCAATAGTAAACAAATTGTACATGGAGACCACTCAACCCAGGGTGATACACCTACATACTTTATGGAAATGCATCCCTTGGAGCAATCGACCACGGGGCATCAGAGCGGCAACATTTGCAGGAAATGCAGGACACACAGGAGTGCATAACTGTGAGGGGCATGGGGGAGGAAGAGGGGGTTACTGGGCAGAAAGGGGAGGAGACTGAGTTAGGGTTGGGGATGGTAAATAGGAACAGAACTAAATGTACTAAATGTACGTGTAACGTTGAATGTAAAACAAACTGCTCGGTAAACTTGCACCTAAAGTAAAATAAAAAAAAAAAAGAAAGAAAGAAAAGAACCACAGACCTTGGGGAGCTTGGCAAGGCCCCAATGTGTAATTCAGCTTTCTTTTTCCCTTTCTGAGGTCATTCAAGAAGTTCCACTCACCATACTGAAAGTTATCAGAGTGGGCCAAATCTCTTCCCATCACACAAATGGCTACATCTTATTCATCCCAAAAGGGACCCAGGCTTTAGGGACTGTATTTCTCCTACTGTTGAGTTTTTGTTTTGTTTTGTTTTGAGTAATAAACACAAACCAAAACCAAACCCACTGCCATGGAGTTGATTCCAACTCATAGTGATCCCCACTGGGTTTCCAAGGCTGTAAATCTTTAGGGAAGCAGACTGCCCCATGGCTGGTGGGTTCAACTACTGACTTTTTGGTTAGCAGCCAAATGCCTTAACCACTACACCCCCAGAGCTCCTGAATAATAAACATAGCATCTCTCATTTATTGAGCACATAATACATGACAAGCCTAGTACCAAGAGCCTGACATCCTTGCATTTAAGTCCAAAAACAGAACATTCGTATTATATAAATATTATATTATTGTTATGTTATATCACATCACGTAACATCACATCACATCATATCATATTATAGGCATTGAAACCCTGGTGATGCAATGGTTAAGCACATGACTGATAACTGAAAGGTTGGTGGTTCGAAAACACCTAGTGGCTCCACAGGAAAAAGAGCTGGCAATCTGTTCCCATAAAGATTACAGACTAGGGAACCCTATGGGGCAGCTCTACTCTGTCCTTTAGGGTCACTAGGAGTTGAAATGCACTTGATGGCACCCAACAACATCATATTATAGAGAACTGTTGCTGTCAATATTTCACAGATGAGAAAGCCACACTCATGGAAGTTAAGTAAGGGACACACATCTCCCCAAAGGCAAGTGGAGGCAGAAGCCATGGACCTCTGCTCTTCACAGAGTCCTAGTATTGATATAATCAGGCTGGAGTCAAGGGAAGCAAGGGCAGAGAAAGAAAGCAGACACTGGGAAAGGAGCTTTGAGCTGACTTTCAGGATTGACAGCTGGGCTTTCTGGTTTGTAAGATGGGGAAGGGAAGGTCTACTTGATACCTCGAAGGCCTCCTTTGGTTCTCACCCTACGGAGCCTGTGACTGGGTTCTGTTCTCTTTACTATTCTCCTTTCTCCCCTATCTCTCCTCCTAGCTGGCAGCTGCTATGGAAATACATCCCAGGGTCCTTCCTCTCTCATTCTAGTCTCATCTTTCATTTCTCAATTCTTTCTTAAACTCACTTCCTGCCACAGATTTCAATATCATCCTCTGGACTCGTTTTTTGCGGTTTTGTTTTCAGAATCCCTCCTGAGATTTAGACATGCACTCATTTCAGGTGCCTGGATCATTTGGGACGTGATCCCTCTATAATTATTATATGCCTGAGCTTGTGCGTTCTGTATGATTAATCAAGTTATGACCTCGGCAACACAGGCCTGTTCCCAACTTTTATAAGATGCCTGGGAGTTCCAGTGCTATTTGGGGGAAGATATAAATAGGAATTGTTCATTTAAAAGTCCTCCCAGGTGTTGAAAAGCAATCACCCAGTTACACCAAGCTACAGTATTAATATTTTTTCCAGAAAGACTCTATTTCTACTTGCAGATTTGCAGATTTTATATTATGCAAAACTGGATGGAAGTCTTCATACCCACATCAATCAACACTTATCTTTCAAACAGCCTTCTGGACCTGGGTCAGTGGAAAATTAATTTCATAATAGAACCATGGCTTTCTTCTTGGGAATTTGAGATGTTTGTTCATTGCCAAGTGCATGGAGCTATAAAAGATAGTCCCTCATGTAACAGATCCCACTTCATCAATGTGAGATCAGAGTAATCCCTTAGAATTTAGGGAGACATTTCCAAAGCAGTGGGGCTACGGGCCACCTCGGTATCTCTTTCTTGGGGTGATTGACTCAGACAATAGCTCGGCAACTCTGGCTATGGTTCAGCATCTCTGTCCATCCTTGATCCTTCCCAATCTATCATTAATTGCCCCGTGTGAAATTCCTTCTTTCAATATTTATAGAGGGCCTACTCTGTGCTTGGGAGCTCTGGTAGCATAGTGGCTAAAGGCACTTGACTGCTAACCAGAAGGCTGGCAGTTCAAACCCACCAGCCACTCCTCGGAAACAAGATGGGGCAATCTACTTCCGTAGTGATGCTGCCTCGGAAACCCAAGGAGGGGTCGCTATGAGTTGGGTCCGACTCAATGGCACATAACAACAACTCTCTGCTTAAGGTGGCCATGTCTTACGTGTATGGTTGCCATGCTCTGTGGTTTCTACCTTGGAATACCCCCACCTCTCCACTGCTAGCCTTCTATTTGGTCTCCTTGACTTGCAGCCTCACTTGCTCCAGTAAATTCTACCTCCCAGCTGCCCCTTGCCTCCAGAGTGATCTTCCCCCAAGCACTAACGTGATCAAATCAGCTTAAAATCTAATGTTTCCCCACAGCCGGCCTGACAGCCTCAGAACTTCTGAATTTGGCCCCTCCCACCTACCTATGGCCACGCCTGCTAGCACAATCCAACCCCACCCATTTTTGGCCTCCTGCTAGAACCTAGGCTTAAGCAACAAAAAAAAACTTAACTTCCTTTATCTGCTGTACAGTGTTACACATCATATCTAGCCTTTGTCCATGTTACATGCCTTACCTGAGACACCTTGACTTCATTCTCTACTCTCCATATCCTGGTCATTCTTCCAGACTAAGTTCAAAATATATCTTCCTTTGCCCCTGTGGAAGAGGAGAAAGAGCAGTGGGCAGTGAACCAGGAGCCCTTGCTTCAAGGCCAGATCTGCCATTCACTAGATGCAAGGCATAAAACAATTCTCATCCCTATGCAGGCCTGAGAGAGCTCTGGTGGTGCAGTGGTTAAAGCTGCTTTTGGCTGCTAACAAGAAAGCCAGTGGTTGGAACTCACCAGCTGTTCCATGGGAAAGATGAGACAGTCTGCTTCTATAAAGATTTATAGCCTTGGAAACCCTATGGTGCAGTTCTACTCTGTCCTACAGGATCAGTGTGAGTTGGAATTGGCAGTGGGTTTGCTTTTTTTGTTTATCTAGGCCTATTTTAATATTTTTAGGTTTGGAAAGCTGAGTAGGTGATCTGGTTCCTTCTAGGGACAGTGTCTATGTCTTTGACTATTTTCCAAGGCCCCTGAACTCATTGCCACCTCTTCAAACCCTCCTCACAATATACAAATCAGCCTACAATTCCATTCCTAGGAATTGTCCTGAGAAATAGGAGCTCCAGGATTCTTATTATGAAATTGTTTATACAAACACACCCATGTGCACAGAAACCAACTGTGGCAGAATGGTTGAATGAATAATAGGATCACAGAATTTTATGCAATCTCTACCATGAGTTAGATCTATTACAAGTTGATTTGGGAGGAATTTCTAGTTTATATTATTGAGTAAGCAACACAGACACACACCACACCCTCACACACAGAGAAATGTGGAAAATATGTCAACATTTTAGCAAAAGAATGAACCCCTAGCCCTGCTCCATATGCTTGCATAGATTATAGGAGCCCAGAGAAGGATGTGGAAGGATGTGTGTCAGAGTGTCAGTACTGATGACCTGGGAGCAGAGATGGGGAGGAGAGAGAGGAAGAGGAAGACACAAACAAAAAATTGTTTGTTTGTTTTTAAAAAAAGATTATTGATGACAACTAGCATATCATATCCTATTTATGTAAAATTATATTTCTGGGCTTGGTTATCATTAATTATAGTGAAACTATAGTCACAAAGATAGGGATGATGTCTATCTCAAGGTGGTGGGGTGCAGGCCACTTTTGTTTTCTGCAGTCATCCTTTTCTGAACTGGTTGCCTTGGTTTCAGTGGACATGTTTGGCTTATGATTGAGTAGGAATCATGGCTAAAGGGGAGGGAGCATTTCCTCTGTCTTCTGAGGGCTTTACATAGAATAGCTCGTGAGATCCTCACAATGACGACTGTGTGCATCACTGCTGAGGCGTTCACTTGCCCAAGCCACACAGCCTACACGGGGCACTGCCAGTCTGCACCTACGGTCCAGCACAACACTCTGGGCAAAATTAATGAGAAAAAGTAGTCTAGTGGGTGTTGCAAATGGTTAACATGCTTGGCTGCTAACCAAAATGTTGGAGGGCGGAGTCTACCCGGAAATGCCTTGGAAGAGGGGCCTGGTGATGAAAAACCAGCCACAGGAAACCCCATGGAGCCCAGCTGTACTCCAATACACAATAGGGTTGCCTTGAGTTGGAGTCAACTTGTTTTTTAATTAGAAAAAGACACTACCACCATCTTCACAGAAGCTCTGGTAGCATAGTGCTTAAGGCACTTGACTGCTGACTAGAAAAAGGCTGGTGGTTCAAACCCACCAGCCACTCCTCAGAAGGAAGATGGGGCAATCTACTTCTGTAGTGATACTGCCTCAGAAACCCAAGGAGGGGTCGCTATGAGTCGGGTCCAACTTGACAGCACATAACAACAACAACAATAACACCTTCTTCACAGTGGGAAAATGAATGGCCTCCCTCCTCCGTGTTCCCAGAGGCCTTGGCCTTGTGCCTTTTGTGATCCATCACTGCAATCATGTGCCTAGCCATCTTTGAGTGGCTGAAAGGCATCTTCCACTCCTTCTTTGTCTTCCCAGTCCAGCCTTAGGCATGGAGCTGATTTTCAATGAGAGTTTACTAGTGCTGGATGACTCATCTCCACTTTCTCCTTCCAACAAAAGGACAAAGCTGGGGAAAGAGTTTGAAGCAAAGTATCTCTTGGTTTATAAGAGCTCATATACTATGGAGTTAGGGGGAAAAAAAAAAGATTTCTAATACGAACCTTATTAAAGTTATTAAAAACCCAAACCAAACCCATTATCATCAAGTCAATTTCAATTCATAGCAACCCTACAGGCCACAATAGATCTGTTCCATAGAATTTCCAAGGCTGTAATCTCTACAGAAGCAGACATTTATTTCTTGTGGAGCAGCTGGTGGGTTCGAACTGCCAACATTTTGGCTAGCATCTGAACACTTAACCACTGTGTCACCAGGGATCCTTACTGCTTATTCCTACTAGATTCTAAATTGCATTCTGAGAATTGAACTCAATGACTGGAGAAAGCCTCTATAGAGAGTGGAAGTTATTTTTTAACACACCTTTGGTATAATGTTGTTGTTGGGTGTCATTGAGTCGATTCCAAGTCATCGCCACCCTATAGGACAGAGCAGAACCATCTCAGAGGGGTTTCTAGGCTGTAATCTTTACAGGAGCAGATTGCCAGGTCTTCTCCGGCAGAGCCGCTTGTTCAAACTGCTGATCTTTCAGCTAGCAGCTGAAGGAAGGCCTAGCCATTGCACTACCAGGGATCCTTCTGTAAAATATACACCCCAAATTGGACCTGCCCTAGAAACTGACTACTTCACAGTCATCGTTCTGCTAAATTCAAGGTAGAGCCAACTCACTGCAGTTCCTGCTTGGGCAGGAACCACAAGCCTTTAGCTCCTCTTGCAAGTCGTAATTGACATTAAAAAGGCCTGAAAGTATCACAATTTATATGACGGTGAATTAACAGGGAAATCCATGATTAGCTTCACCTCAAACATTAGATGGAAACATATTTTCTATTAATCATTGAATAATGTGCCCGTTACAAAGATGTCTGGGATACACTGGAATTTATGGTGTCCTCACCAGCGCGTGAGCTGCAGCAAAACAAAGCCATCAGGTCAACTTATAGGTTGAACCACTTGGGAAATTGTTTTCACATTGTGTCAGAACCTTTAGCAATGGGTGCTCCTGATTGCTCATTTTTAATTAAAGGTGTTTGCTGATGCCTTCTTTGTCATCAGTGATGGAGAAACTGCAATTGTGGTTTCTATTTCTCTTTGAGTCACTTCTCTGGATTTTCTCTCTTTTCTCAAGGGTTCCTTGCATTTCTTGCTATTTTTATATTTTTGGTTCAGGCAGGAGTTAGTCTCAGATAACCTCTTTTCTATGTATCTATTCATTCATCCTAAAACTTACTGCCGTTGAGTTGAACCTGACTCATAGAGACCCCTCCTTGGATTTCCAAGGCAGTATCACTACAGAAGTAGATTGCCAACCTTCCTTCCGAGGAGTGGCTGGTGGGTTTGAACCACCGAGGAGCTCTGGGAGCACAGTGCCTAAGGCACTTGATTGCTAACCAGAAGGCTGGCGGTTCAAACCCACCAGCCCCTCCTTGGAAGGAAGGTTGGGCAATCTACTTCTGTAGTGATACCGCCTTGGAAATCCAAGGAGGGGTCACTATGAGTTGGATCTGACTCAATGGATCCTAGGGCTTAGAATCCTTGCAATTTTGGGATATGTTTCCTTCTCTCAGGCTCTGTGACCAATCTCTGACCCTGTATCATCCTTTCTTCATCACTTTCTTCTGCATTTTGTTCTCATGGCCACACCCAAAGCCAGGTGCTTCTTAGCTTATACCTGGGTTACAACTCATCCTCCCAGCTCCTCCCATCCCTGCCCCACCTTGGATTCCTGAGGTAGGCTCCTCACTCAACTCTCCTCCTCAGGAATGGTTAAGTGTTCAGGGTTCTACAGTAACACCACGGACTGCTTCACCAAGGCCCCCTTCTTGGTTTTTCTATGAAGTCCTGCATCCCCTGGCCTCGCACTGCCCAGCCACATTGCTGACTCCTTATCCTTTCCACAGTAGCCCATCTCCTCCCATCCTGCAACCTCACTCTCTCCATCCTCATCTCAATGCCTTTCATTGTTTGTTTTCTGTTTTCTTGGAATACTATCCTGCTTCCCTTCTGCTTTTCCATTTCCTGTCCAGCATGATCCAATGGAACAAATTCAAAGTTAAGACCTAAGAAATTCTGACTTAAGTCCCACAACCACTACCGTACCACGGTTATCTATTGCTGTGTAACAAATGTAATGGTTTAACACAACAGCCATTTTAATGGCTTAACATAACAGCTATTTTCTTAAATCTTATGGTTTTGTGAGTCAGGATTTGAGGCAGGGCTCAGCTGGACAGTTCCACTCAGTGGCATTGACCAAAGCTGTGGCTAATCTCGTTTGAAGTGTTCAAGACAACTTCAACTTACATATCTAACTAACACCTTGGGGAAAATGGCTGAAAGCTTAGACTCAATTGGGACTGCCAACTAGAGGCCTTCAAGTAGCCTCTTCAGCATAGTGGTCTCAGGGTAGTCAGACTTCTTACAAGGGGGCTCAGAGTAGCCAGAGACAGTGTTCCAAGAGGGCTGGACAAAGACTGCAAGGTTTCTTATAACTCAGCCTCAGGGTCTGAGAACTTTACTCTCTGTACTTTCTGTAGATCTGCTGCCAGCTCAGACTCAAGGGGAAAATGAGGCTCCATCTCTCAGGGGGAGAAGTAAGCTAGAGTTTGCAGCCATCTTTAATTTACTGTGATCACTGGTTATGTGATATCAACAAGTCTCAGCCCCTCTGTAGCTAAATTTCCTCATGAATAAAGCAGAATAAAGGAAAACCATATTAATTATGGTTATTATATTAATTATGAGATGCATCCAAATTTCAGAAATGTTAACATGAAATGTATGCATTTGGATGCTGAGAGTCTTTGCTGATAATAACTAATACTCATAGAGTAACTCACTGCCGTCGAGTTGGATCCGACTCATAGCGACCCCTCCTTGGGTTTCCAAGGCAGTATCACTAGAGAAGTAGATTGTCCAACCTTCCTTCCAAGGAGTGGCCGGTGGGTTTGAACTGCCAGCCTTCTGGTTAGCAGTCAAATGCCTTAGTACCAAGGGTATATTAAGGAGCTCTAGTGGCATAGTGCCTAAGGCATTTGACTGCTAACCAGAAGGCTGGCGGTTCAAACCCACCAGCCACTCCTCAGAAAGAAGATTCAGCAATCTACTTCCGTAGTGATACTTCCTCAGAAACCCAAGGAAGGGTCACTGTGAGTTGGATCCGACTCACAGCAGTGAGTTTGGTGTTTTTCAGTCTGGTGGCATAGTGGGTAAGGTATTTGGCTGCTAACCAGAAGGTTAGTGGTTCAAACTCACCAGCTTCTCTGTGGGAGGAAGATGAGGCAATCTACTTCTGTAAAGATTGATAGCCTTGAAAACCCAATGGGGGTCACTATGAGTCAGAATTGTCTCAATGGCAATGGTTTGTGGTTTTTTTTTTTTTTAGTGTCTATTATGCCTTGTGTAAAGCATTCATCTATAGTATTGCACTGACCCTTTACAATCACCTTATGGTCATCCCAAATGTTCTTATAAAAGAGAAGCAGAGGGAGATCTGACACACACAGGGAGAGAGTGATATGAAGACAGAGCAGAGAGATTTGAAGATGTTAGCCTTGAAGAATGACAGTCCACAGGCCAAGGAACACTGCAGCCACCAGAAGCTGGAAGAGGGCAGGGAACAGATTCTCCCCTAAGCTTCCAGTGAGAACTAGGCCCAGTCTTACACTCTGTTAGAACTGAAAGCCCAAACCAGGAGACCCACTAGCATGCAGGCAGGTACTATAGTGTTCCAGATAGCAAGAAGAGAGTGAGGATTTTATTGGGTGGAGTAAACAAAGAACTATGTATTCACAGGCATGAAGGAGTACATGAAAGAAAGTTACAAGGGGGTTGTTGCACTACAGTCCTTCTTAACATTATCTGTTTCCTAACCTTCTGGGATATGTTCCAAGGCATCTTTCTTGGATTAAGCCATGGAAATACTCTCGACAAACATCTTTTAACAAAAAATTCCTTGCAGAAGTTTAAATCTTGACCATTGCTCCTTTTGGGCTATAAGCAGTTAAACTTTTACAAGAAGTTAAATTGTCTCTTTAGAGCAGCAGAAGCAGAGATTTCAGGCCAAGCTGAAGCTTGATTTAAAATGGAGTTTAATTTAGATCTGGGGCAGCCATTTTAGTCATGCCAAGTGTCTCAGTTTTGAAGTTTGTTTATACATTCTCCCCCTTTTGATCAAGCCACTTCAAGGGGGCATAGATCATCCACAAAGAAGTTACCCATCTTCTTCAAGGACTTGGTATTTCAGGGATCTCTGCTCTATTTGAGCTTTTAAGAGCCCAGTCACCAATTCTGTTAGTAGAAGTGGCCAGGCACCATGTGGTGTTACCTTGTATGGTAGTTAAAGTGTGTGTAAACTTGGCTGGGCTGTGGTTTTGAGTGGTTTGGCAGCTGGATGTCGTTATTCCCTATGATGAGATTGGATGTGGTGTAATCAACCTTATGGTAGAATCTGCTGTGGAGAGCTAATTAATTGTCTTGGGAGTGTGGCCTGCTTCTGCATACATGGAGAAGCTTTGAGAAAGGTCTAATTTTGGATCCTGCCTTTGACCAAGCCTTCATCTCCAGTTCCTGGACTTGAACCAGCAGCCTGCCGTGTTGCCTGCTGATCTTGGGATTGTGCCATTTTACCTTTCAGTCTTGGGCTCGTCAGCCTCAGAAGGCAGTAGCTGCATGAGTCAGAAGAAGCCTTCAGGTCCAGTGACCTGGAACAAGAGGCAGTACTGAAGCCTAAGGTCGAGGGGCCTTAACCCAGTCCCTAGAGCTGGCACTCTGAGTTTGGACTTCTGGCCTCCTAAACTGTAAAAGAATAAACTCCTGTTTGTTAAAGCTACCCACTTGTGGTATTTCTGTTATAGCAGTACTAGAGAACTAAGACACCTTGCTATAGCTTTGGGCTTCATCTTCCTGGTGAGTTGATTCTCATTGGAGAACATATTGACATTCCCAAAGGTCTGACTCCATAACTAAACTTCATTCTCCTTAGCAAAATTAGTTTCTTCTAAATAAATGATTTGTTGCATGGCTTGATGTTTCAAGGGTTGGGTGTGGTAATAAGAAATACAGTGCATTTAACAAGCCCTATGAGAGCAATTCTACAACTCATCAGTCATTTTCTCATAGTGTGGTGGCTTGTGTGTTGCTGTGATGCTCAAAGCTATGCCACTGGTATGTCAAATACCAGCAAGGTCACCCTTGGTGGACAGGTTATAGCAGAGCAGATCCTAGGCATTAGTGAGCTGAAATGGACTGGTATTGGTCATTTTGAATTGGACAATCATTTGTTCTACTGTGCTGGGAATGACAAATTGAAGAGGAATGGCATCACATTCATCATCAAAAAGAACATTTCAAGATCTATCCTGAAGTATAATGCTGTCAGTGATAGGATGATATCCATACAGTGATACAGTGATAGACCTACAAGGAAGACCACTCAATACTACTATTATTCAAATTTACACACCAGCCACTAAAGCTAAAGATGAAGAAATTGAAGATTTTTTTTTTTTTTACCAACTTCTGCATTCTGAAATTGACCAAATATGTAATCAAGATGAGTTGATAATTACTGGTGATTGGAATGTGAAAGATGGAAACAAAGAAAAAGCTTTGGTAGTTGGAAAATGTGGCCTTGGTGAAAGAAGTGTTGCTGGAGACTGCATGATAGGGTTTTACACAAGCAATGACTTATTCATTGCAAATACCTTTTTTCAACAACATAAATAGTGACTATACATGTGGACCTTGCCAGATGGAATGCACAGGAATCGGATCGACTACATCTTTGGAAAGAGATGGTGGAGAAATTCAATATCATCAGTCAGAATAAGGCTGGGGCTGACTGTGCGACAGACCATCGATTGTCCATGTGTAAGTTTAAGTTGAAGATGAAGAAGTTGAAGATGAAAAAGATTGAAGCTAAAATATGACCTTGAGTATATCCCAGTTCAATTTAAAGACCATCTAAAGAACAGATTTGGCGCATTGAACATCAATGACTGAAGACCAGATGAGTTGTGGGATGACATCAAGGAAATCATGCATGAGGAAAGCCAAAGATCATTAAAAAGACAAAAAAAGGAGAGAAGACCAATATAGATGTCAGAAGGGACTCTGAAACTTGCTCTTAAACAGAGAGTAGCTAATGTGAATGGGAGAAATGATGGAGTCAAAGAACTAAACAGAAGATTTCAAAGGGCAGCTTGAAAAGAACTCTGGTAGAACAATGGTTAAGTGCTTGGTTGCTAACTGAAAGGTCAGCAATTTGAACCCAACAGCCATTCTGTGGGAGAGCGACCTGGTGACCATTTCCCGTAAACCTTATAGTCTGGGAAACTCCCCGGGGCCATTCTACTCTGTCATATATGGTCATTATGAGTCAGAATTGACTCGGTGACACACAGCAACAACAACAACTAGTCTAAAGTTTGGCAGTTCACAGTCAGTCACCCAGGGGGGCTGCAGAAGAAAGGCCTGATGACCTGCATCCATAAGACTATAGCCAAGAAAGCTCCACGGGGCGATTCTATTCTGTCACACATGGAGTCTCCAGGAGTTGGAACCAACTTGACGGTTGTGGGTTTGGTTTTGGTTTGGTGCCCAAAGAGTGACTGGGGAGTAAATGAAGGGTCTGGATTAATGAAAAAATAAATGGCAAACATTCTGAGAGGACTTTTATAAAACACATGAGAATAATGAACATGTCTTTTGTTCTCCTATTATATCCTGGCACTTAACACAATGCCTGGCTCTTGGAAGATGCTCTGCCAATATTTATTAAATCAGTGAGTGAACAAAAACCCAGGAAGTCCTCTGAACAGAGATCCAGTCCCTTCCTGCCTGCCAGAGAAAAGCAGCAGCACACCTTGGGGGACCCAGAGGTACAAGGAGAGGTCAGGCAGGGGAGACAGAGGAAGCAGGAGCAGAGGGCTGGGCCCACGCTCCCCTCAGCTGCCTCCTCCTCAGGGCTTCACTTCTTCAGTGTTGGGGGAAGGGAATGCTCATCTCAAGAGCTCCTGAGCCTAGGGCCCAGCCACCCAGTGACCCCGGGAAACCGCTTAACCTTTCAGCTTCTTGGTTTCCTCACTCAAGGAATGAAAGAGGCAAATTAATAGTGACCTCTAATTCCAGCTATTATGGGGATTAACTAAACAAGACTTGCAAAGCGCTTTCAAAATTCAATTTTCAGAGCTGAGGAGGTGGGCTGCCATGGAGGGGGATGTGTTTTACTGTCTGTGGGCAGTGGAGTAACACCCGGGGCCTTTGCCAATGAGGAAAGCTCCCAAGGACACTTCAACTGCAAGACAGAAATCAGGAAGGGTCAGACAAAGGGCATCCCAGATCAAAGCAAAGGAAAGGAAGGGGTGCAGTTAAGGAGTGGACGGGAGAAGGGAAGGGCCTTGTTCTGAGCGGTCCCCAAACAATCCTTACAGTGGTGACAGGATGGTGGAACATCCAGGTTCTAGTTCTGGTTTTGACTCTGACTCAGTCAGTGACCTTCAGCCTCCGCTTCCCAGTTGGGTAAAATGAAGCAGTTGGGTTACATATGGCTACGGGCTGCCCTTTCATAGTCCCTGGGTGCTATCAAAAGTTTAATGTGCTCAGCTGACTGCTAACCAAAAATTTGGGGGTTTGAGTCCACCCAGAGGCACCCTGAAAGACCTGGTGGTCTCCTGCCAAAATGGTCAGTTACTGAAGACTCTATGGAACACAGCTCTACCCGACACACACGAGGCTACCATGACTGGGAACCAACTTGACAGCAACAGGTTAAGGGCCCTTCCAGCTTTGTTGATTTATGGCATTTCTAGCTTATAAGGTATATATATTTTCCCAAAGTAACGAGAACCACAATTTTGAGCCATAACATCCTAAATTGATAGACTGCTTCTTTAATCATTTGAGTTTTCTGTAACTATTATTGGGAACTCTGGTCGCGTAGTACCTAAGGCACTTGACTCCTAATCAGGAGGCTGGTGGTTCAAACCCACCAGCCACTCCTCGGAAGGAAGGTTGGCAATCTACTTCCGTAGTGATACTGCCTTGGCAGCCCAAGGCGGGGTCGCTATGAGTCGGGTCCAACTTGATGGCACATAACAACAACAACAACATTGCCATCAAGTTGATTGCAATTCACAGCAATCCTGTAGGACACAGTAGAAATACCCCATAGGGTTTCCAAGGCTATAATCTGCACAGAAGCAGAATGCTACATCTTTCTTTTTTGGAGCGGGTGGTGGGTTCAAACCACTGACATTTCATTTAGCATCTGAGCTCTTAACCACTGTGTCGCCACTGTGTCTGGACTTAAAATAATTCCCCTACACTTGTTACCTTTTTTTCTGTTGAAAATAAAACAAGTAAGCAAGCAAACAAACAAACAACAGAATGAGAACAAATAACTCTAGCTCCTTGTTTATGAACCATGAACTTGAAGCCTACCTAGCTGATGAAAGTTTTTTGAAGTCTTCGTAGTGTCAGATACTCTTCCAAGTCTTGGGCGTGCCACTCCACAGAGAGGCCATGACTCTAGAATTGTGTACATGGCCATCGATTAGCTGAATCACCTCAGGCAGGTCACTTTCCTGACCCTCACTTTCTTCACCGCTGACATGGTGGACTAGCAAGAGGATTAGAATATAGATGAGTGTCTAGTCCGGTGTACCAGCCTGCTGAGGCCACCATAACAAAACACCACACACTGGGATGCCATCAAACAACAGAAATGTATTGTCTCACAGCCATGGAGGCCAGAAGTCCAAAATCAGAGTGTCATCCACGTTGATTTGTTCTGAAAGCTCTGAGGAAGAATGTGTTCTTCTGGCTTCCGGTAATGGCCAGTGACCCTTGGCATCTCTTGGTTTATAGATACACCACTCTAATATCTGCCTCTGTTTCATATGATCATCTTCCCTCTTTGTCCATGTCTCCATGACTCTTATCCTCTCCTTAAAATGACACCAGTCATATTAGATTAAAAACTCAAAAAAAAAAAAAAAAAACTGCCATCGAGTCAGTCCCAGCTCATAGCGAACCCTTCTTTGGTTTCTGAGGTGGTATCTCTATGGAAGTAGATTATCCAATCTTCCTTCCAAAGAGTGGCTAGTGGGTTTGAACCACGAGCCTTCTGGTTAGTAGTCAAATGTCTTATATACTATGCCACCAGGATGACCTCATGCTAACTAATTATAACTGCAAAGACGGTATTCCAAATAAGATCACATTCAGGTACTGGTAGTTAGGACTTGAATATATCATCTTGCTGGACACAGTTCAATCCATAACATTCCATATTGGCCTGTTGTAAGTAATTAATCCATTGTTGTTGTTGTTGTTGTTATGTGCCGTCGAGTTGTCTCCAACTCATAGTGACCCCTCCTTGGGTTTCCGAGTCAGTATCTTTATGGAAGTAGATTGCCAAACCTTTCTTTGGAAGAGTGCCTGGTGGATTTGAATTGCCAGCCTCCTGGTTAGCAGTCAAGTGCCTTAGGCACTACACCACCAGAGCTCCCATTGTTATTGGTATTGTTATATTATTGTTATCAATAATATAGTAGAAACATAAGATTCTCAAAGTATTACAAATGTCAATGCTTGAAATATCTATCATAAATATTTCTAAATTCTCTAACAACTAAGACGACAAAGGCATTGAAAACAACAGCTACAACAATAACAACAAAATAGACTCAGTTCTGCTAGCTGCGCAGAATACCCAAGGAGTACACACTGCATGAACATGATGCAGGATCTGACACCGCTTCATCCTGTTATGCACAAAGTCTCCATGGTCAGAGCCAAGTCGACAGCAGCTAACAATACATTGTAAAACAGCATTCTTCATCCACTTCAGTGGAATTAAACCCAATGCTTGGTAGTACCTTCTGAAAACGCACAGCAGGTTAGGAAAGACCTCCAGTGCCTAGATGGCCCCCCAGAACCCCCAATTCTTTGATACCATACAACTATGTGTTGGTAAGAAAAAGGCTAAATGCTATTATTAGTTGGTGTTGTATGTGTGTGCTTCCTTTGTCCCCAGCTAACATGTTATCAACAGAACTGAATAACCATTCACATTACCTGGAGGCCGTTTTTCCTCCCAAGAAACTCAGAGCAGGTCACTGAGGTGAAAGGGAAATAGGGTGTTGGGGACGATAGGGCGAAATCAGAGAGGATAGCCGTTTCACTCAGCTTCAGATTAGTCTAAATTAAGTAGCGTGGCCGGCAGAGGGGTCTGGGCTTGGAGGGCCACCTGATAGTGAAGCTAGATCTCCGTCTATCGATGTACTAAATTGATGGCAATGAAAAGAATCCTCCCCGGGCACAAAAGTACACTTGTTTCCAGATTAATGTAACCTGAATGTCAGCTTTTCAGCCCCTTCTCGGGAGGAGTTAACGCGTGCTTGCTCAGGCCGAGGCTGAGTCTTGGTGGTATTATTTTAAAGTATTTATTTGCAAGGGTGACCTGAGCAGTTGCTCATGGATACGCTGAAGGACTATTCTTTTGTAACATCTCATGAAGTAAACTCACAAGGACATTAGAGAGTTTGTTTAAATTGGTGGCGACAGAGAGACAACCCAGAGTGCTTGCTGGAAGGACATGGCATGTTTCCCCTGGCCACGTCTGAAGTCAGTGATCATTACAGGCCCCCCATTTCCTCCTTTCCCTGCCACAGAGGCTCTCAGTTACCTGCTGTTAAGCATCTTGGCCTTATCACTGTGTAACCAATGCCTGCTTCTCTTTTCAGAAATGACTAACAGGAATTCAGGGTATAATGGTGAATTTAATGGGTTATTTTGTTTCTCATGGGTTGGTTTTTAAAAGCCCCACAGTGGTCTGCTCCTTTATAAAAGAAGAATGAGAATCCTCATCTCTGATGATGTTGACAGTCAGCGTCTCTCTGGGAAGGCCCAGCAGTATAAGAGCTTCTTGGCGGGGGGGAAAAACATATGGGCACCAATATTTTAGGTTCCCCCTCCTTTGAAATTCAGACATGGGTTCACTTGAAATCATAAGGCAATCAAGGCCAAGGAGTGCAGTGCCTCCCCTCCGATGTGTACTGTGGAGTTGGCCTCTAGCAGCAAATGGTGAGCACTGCTAATGTCCTTTTGACGGGCCTTTGACTTTACACAAGTAACAAGATGAATACTTACATACTTTTTATTAAAGCCATCGCTAGGCTTTTGAACACTGGTGGAGTACAGATGTAGCTTATGGAAACATCTGAGCCTGAAAGATTGTCTCTTCCTTTCTTCTTGGTCTCTCTCTTTCCCTTGTCTCTCCTCCCCTCTTCTCTCTCTCTTCTCTCTTCCTCCCTCTCTCCCTCTCTTTCTTTACATTTTTTATTTTATTTTTAGAAACTAAGTTCTTTTTCCTTCCGTCTTCCTCTTTAGATTACCAAAATTGTCTAGATTCCTTGCATCAAGAAAGATTCTGTATCCAATGACGTTGGTGTAGGCTGAATTTGGTTTGAACCACGTACAACTGTCAACTTCGCCAGGATCTCCAGGAGGGCTTACAGCTTACATGAATCTAGAATCAGGTATTAAGCAATGTGAAAGGACTCTAATCTAGAATATATTCCCCCCTAAACAGAATTTGGTCTCATCTCAAGTATAAATGCCTTGATTTTTTTTTTTTTTTTAAAGAAGCCATATTGTCCTTCTGGTTTTGAAAGTTGAGAGCAGTAGAATTAACTCTTCCAAAGGCTTTTTGAGATTTGTCCATAGAAGTTTTAGTTTCTTTTTGCATTCACTGCAAGCTGTTTGTTTTATTGCCAGGTAAACTATATAACATCATTTTAATGCAGGCTGAATTCATCTTGTGATCTGAACTATTGTTTGGATTTCTGATACTTTGGACAAATATAGGTCTGTTTCAAGAAACATGTCTTTTATTTATACAACAAAAAATGATTAGTCCATACAATTTCCAGGTGCTATCTATCATTCATCCTCTTTCCCATGAAGCTGTATTGAGCCAGTCCTCATTTGAGACAGGTAGCAAGGAGAGGGTTGCTGGCTTGGGCTGTGGTAATAACCAGCGTTCTCTCCCTACCCCATTCCAGGAACCATTTCACACACCATGCCAGCTGTATATTCTTCAGTCAAATCTAATCCATTGCTGGCCAGAATTTTCAGTGGATTTCATTACTCCTAGAAAATGAAGCAGATAGACTTCTGTTTGGCTTTCAAAGCCTTTGCAACAAAGTCCCAAACTACCTTTCCACATTGTCTTCCTGCTCATCCAATACTAATGTTGTAGACTCCAAAACTGGATTCTTTTTTTTTTTTTTTAATTGTGATTTGGGTGAAAGTTTACAGAGCAAATTCACTTTCCATACAGCAGTTCACATACACGTTGTCTCAAGGCATTAACTACAATTTACCCCAATGCAACAGCTCCCCTCCCACTTCCTCCTGATAGTTACCTCTTCCCTGTGTCCATCCCTCCATGCACTCCTGCCCCCTGAACTGTCTCCCTGTGCATAAACAGCCCTTCTTTCTCCCATGATTGTCCTTTCCAAGGAGTGTATCTACCTCAGGTAAATGTTCAACTCATATGCCTGTCTTTTGTTTGGCTGGAAGCCACAGGTGTGGGTTCAGTTCCAGACCTGAAGGGCAGCTAGGGGCCATAGTCGCAGTGGTTCCACCTGGATTCTGTCTTGCCTTGGACGTGCCCTGTACTTTCTAGCTTCAGTTTTCTGTTAATGCTGCTCTTTCCACTGGAAGTCCCTTCTTCACTCCTAGCTTCCACCTGCTAAAATCCTCCTACTGATCCCTCAAGTCCCATTCATTGGTCCTAATTCTCTTCCTGGATGTGATCGTTCCCTCCTTTGTCAACGTAGCCCTTCCTTGATGCTACCCCTTATTATAGACATTTGCCCACTCATGACACCACCTCTACTAAATTGTACATTTGCAAAAGGCACGATCAATTGTCATGTTTGCATGTTAACAATGCTTTGTATTTAGTAATTGTTGCATTGAACTAATGGGCCATTAGTGCCCTTTGAACACAGAAGCTGGAATCAAAGATATTAGCAGTATGAAAGGACTCTAACTTAGACCAGTACTATGTGCTCAAATGAACTCACAATCACCTGGGGGCTTTTTCAAAAATATACTGCCCCATGTCTCCACCCAAGACATCTTAAATAGAACTTTGCCAAGGAAAAAAAAGTGAGGAGAAGAAACAGAAAAGATTATACAGCTGGTGAGTGGCAGAGCTCTGATCACAGGTGGTGTGACATCATATAAAGAGCATAGGCTTTGAAATCAAATGGTCAAATAGACCTTGACTCAAATCTTGCCTCTGAGTAAGTTATTCAACCTCTCTAAGCCTTGGCTCCCTCACTTATAAATTGTGGATATCATCATCTTTACAGCTGTTACAATAAAGCATTGAGATGGCACGTATAAAAGCACCGAGCATGTTATGTGGCACATACTAGGCACTCTGGTAAAGGTTAGTCCTCTCTTCCTCCCTCCAGTTCCAGGTCTGACCACACCATTCTGTGGTACTCAATTTGATAAAATCAGCATCCACTCACCAAAATGTATTGGAATCTACTATGTGTATTTCTCCCCCTTTCATCATTGAATCCTCAGTGTCTAGCACAGTGCCTGCAGCAGAGTTACGTGTTCAGACGTTTGTTGAATGACTGGATAACCAAGTGAGTAAATAGATATAAAAAGCATTTGAAAAATGCAGCCTGTCTGCATGTGTGATTGTCTCTGTGGCTCTGTCAGTAGGGCTGTGGATGTTAAACTTCCGTGGGTTGTTATTGTCATCCGTTGTCATCAAGCCGGCTCTGATTCATGGCAGTGACCTTATGGGTGACTGAACGTTTAACAAGAGTTGCCGTGAGTTGGAATCAACTTGATGGCAGCTAGTTTTTAAACGTCAGTGTAGCCCGCTTACGTTCACTCTCCTGCTACGGTTTAACAATGGATCCACAATTATTATTTCAAAAAGCTGTCATTCTTTGGAAACAAATGTCAGGCATCCTATCATGAAATCCATTATTGTTGTTGTTATGTGCCGTCGAGTCAAACCTGACTCATAGCGACCTCTCTTTGGGTTTCCGAGGCAGTATCACTACGGAAGTAGGATTGCCCAACCTTCCTACCGAGGAGTGGCTGGTGGGTTTGAACCGCCAGCCATCTGGTTAGCAGGCAAGTGTCTTAGCCACTATGCTACCAGAGCTCCCCCTTATAGGAGTTGGAATATCACAAATCATCTGTATTTTTTTTTTTTCTTGCTCTTGTTTATCTATTTTACCTCAGAGTGACATGAATGAAAGGAGTTTTGCAGTAGAATTAGGGTCATAATGTAAATGCTAATATTCTGGAGAAATAGAAATTTGTTTTTCCAAGTCCAATTTAGGCAGCTTTTCTCTTGGGCATCCATTTTCTTTTCTTCGTCTGGTTTTTAATAAAAGGTTCTACAGTTTACGGGGTTCTGTTTTGCTTAGCAGACTGGAATAAAACTGAAATGGCCGTTTTGATTAATCCAAGATGTCATGCGTGAGTAGACCGCATACATTATGACACTGTAATGTGTTTTACAATCAATATCTATTCTCTTTCATTGCTCTACCTTCCTGCTCACAATTCAATCTATTTCCCTAGAACCTTGTTTCTAAGAATATATTGGTTTCAAGGATGTATCTTTTACATTACGGTTGTAAGTAACTTGTAAAACCAATAAAATGTTCGTTGTTAAACTGCTCCACTGGCCTGGCTTTTGAGAAATGAGAGTGGTTTTATATCTAAGTTCAGCCCTGGAGATGATTCCCAAAGTTGTCAGATGCAGTCATAACTCTAAGTTAGACAAGTAAGAACTTGTTAAATTGGAAAACAAAATGTGGGTTAGGTTGAGTCATCACCACACATGTAATAAACAAGTGCACATGATTGGCTCTAATCCTCTGCCACCTCCCCTCTCTGACTGACGGTGAGAGCCACAGTGACAATAGACAATAGCACATGTGGAGAAGCTCATGTTTCAAACCTTCTTATATCTATTTACTCAATTGGTTCCCCAGTCATTCAGCAAAGGTCTGAACACAGAACTCTGCTCCGGCACTGTGCTAGATACTGAGGATTCAATTGTGAAAGGGAGGAAAAGTAAAGAATGGTTTCTGCCCTCATGGAGTTCAGAGTCTAGTGGGGGAGAAAGAAATTAATCATTATATCACATAAGCACCAAACAAGAAAGGTCAACTGATGCTAGCCAAAAGTGCAAGAGCAGTTCAACGGAGGAAGGATAGTCTTTTCAACAAACGGTGCTAGAGTAATAAGACATTTACAGGCAAAAGAGAAACAATAAAAACACTAAACAAAAAAGGCTTGACCTAAATGTCGTATCTGATACAAAAATCAGTTCAAAATGGATCATAGATCTAAAACTATCAAACTTTTAGCGGGGAGAAAATCAGAGAAAATCTTTGTGACCTTGAAAGGCCATCTTAGTTTCCTAGTGCTGTTATAACAGAAACACCTCCAGAGGAGGGCTTTAATGAACAGAAATTCTGTATCTCACGGTTTGTTGTTGTTGTTGTTGTGTGCCGTCAAGTCGGACCCGACTCATAGCGACCCCTCCTTGGGTTTCCGAGGCAGTATCACTACGGAAGTAGACTGCCCCATCTTCCTTCCGAGGAGTGGCTGCTGGGTTTGAACCGCCAGCCTTCTGGTTAGCAGTCAAGTGCCTTAGGCACTACGCTACCAGAGCTCCTATCTCAAGGTTTAGGAGGCTAGAAGTCCCAAGTCAGGGTACTGGCTCTAGGGGAAGTCTCCGTCTCTCTGTCAGCTCTGGGGGACAGTCCTTGTCTCTTTCCAGCTTCTGTTCCTTGTTTTCTTGGAAATCTTCATGTGACGTGGCATCCGTCTTACCCCATTTGTGCCTCCTTCTGAACGTAATCTGCTCTTCTGAAGTCCCAAAAAAGATCGGGTTTGAGACACACCCTACACTGATATGGCTTCATTAACATAATAAAGGAAACTCTATTTCTAAGTAGGATTACATCCACAGGTATAGGGGTTAGCATTCCAACATCTATTTTGGGGGACACAATTTAATCCTTCACAGTGGATGATACTCTGAAAGCCTGTGATACTGGGGTTGGCCTGCCTGTGAAGGTCAGGAGAGACTCGAAAATGAGCTGAGATCTAAAGGAAGCCTAGGGGTTAATGAGGTGAAGAGGGCTGGAGGTGGACTCTAACTCCTTTGTCTTAGAAGAAGTTTAATAAGGCAGGAAAGGAACTCTTTCTGTGAAACTCCAAAGCAGAAAGACATATGAAAATGCAGAAAAGTCATGGTCAGCTCATCTAAGATGAGTGGGGAAAGAAAGGATTGGGGGCCTAGAAAACCTCTAAAACCCAAACCCTTTGCCACTGAGTAGAGCAGCTGGTGGGTTTGCACTGCCAACCTTCTGGTTAGCAGCCAAATGCCTTACCCACTATGCCACCAGAGCTCCTTAGAAAGTCTCTAAGCTTCTGGGCAAATTAGGAAGGCAGGGGGAAGGGAAGTGGGAGAGGGAAGGGAAGCTAAGAGAAGGGCTGGAGATAGTCCCAAAAGAGACAAGTCACGAGTCCTTGGAGCCAGACCAGGAATCACTGCAGGGCTGCTGGGGTATGGCTGACTGGCAAAGCCCCAACCACCACACATCTACAAGTGTTCTTACATCTACAAGCATTTGAGGCAGTTAGTGGGGAACTAGCTGGTGGTGTGCCAAAGGCATCTCTGCTCACCAGAAGGCTGGCAGTTCAAACCCACCAGCTGCTCCTCGGAAGGACGACTGGGCAATCTACTACCTCAGAAACCCAAGGAGGGGTTGCTATGAGTCGGACTCAACTCAACGGCAGTGAGTTTTTCGAGTGCATGGGGAACTGTGGAGAGCAGTGTGTGCCAGTGAACTTTCCCAGACTCTGTGGAGCATTAGGGGAAGAACAAAGAGCAGAGATCAGACTCCCTTCTTTCTCATCAGCCTTCCCTTTATCACACTCCCCAGGCTGGGCCATCCACCCTAGAAGTCCCAGTAATGAAATGAGATCCAGGCTCCAGGTTGCCCATCCAGTGAGTCACTTTACCTCTTTGGACTGCAGCCTTCTCATACGTAAAGTGACCTTAGACTAAATGACCTCTCAACCCTTGCACTGGGTGATTCTGGGTCTATGACTTTTGATGTTGCTGTTGTTAAATGCTATGGAGTCAGTTCGGACTCCTAGAGACCTCATGGCCAACAGAAGCAAACATTGCTGGTCCTGGGCCATGGAAAGCTTGAGCCCACTATTGCAGCCACCATGTCAGTCCCTCTCACTGAAGGGCTTCCTCTTTTGCTCTGACCTTCCACTTTACCAAGCACGATGTTCTTCTCCAGTGATTGGTCCTTTCTGATGACACGTCCAAAGTAAGTGAGGTGAAGTCTCACCATCCTTGCTTCTGAGGAGTATTCTGGCTAGACTGCTTCCAAGAGTGGTTCATTTTTCTGGAAGGCCATGGTATATTGACATCTGTATTCAAATTGCACTTTCACTTTTGCCTAACATCCCATCTTTATGAAACCAGTTGTCATCCAAAACCAAACTCACTGCCCTCAGGTTGGTTCTGACTCATAGTGACCCCTCCTTGGGTTTCCGAGGCTATATCTCTACTGAAGTAGATTGCACAGTCTTCCTTCCAAGGAATGGCTGGTGAGTTGAATTGCCAGCCTTCTGGTTAGAAGTTGAGTGTTAACCATTTACACTGACCATTGTTGCTGTTGTTGTTATGTGCTGTCGAGTTGGACCCGACTCATGGCGACCCCTCCTTGGGTTTCCGAGGCAGTATCACTACGGAAGTAGATTGCTCCATCTTCCTTCCGAGGAGTGGCACTTCTAAATGCTTTAATGATTTGCTGTTTATGTTTAAAGATTTAATGATGTTGTTGTTAGCTGCTCCCAAGCTGCACCCCTCCCTATCTCACGGCAACCCCACGCACAATAGAACAGAGTGCTTTCCCACCCTGCGCCTTCCCCTTGATGGGTTGAGGCCCAGACAGCCTTGACTTATAGGGTTTCCATTGACTGAGGTTTAGAAAAAGATGGCCAGGCCTTCCTCCTTGGTCCATCTCAGTCTAGAAGCTCTGCTTTGTTCAGCATCCTGGCAACACCCAGACTTCCCCTGCATATGAGGTGCATGGGAGATGAGGCTCCTCCCACTGAATCACCAAAATCGAGAGAAACTGTCATGTGTATGTTACAGGGAGACGCAGCCTTTTGCTTGAGAGAATTGAAGTGGTGGTCGACGAGCTCAGGTACAAGGTACGGCTTGTGTCTATCCATCCTGGAAATGACCTCATTAGGTCAAATACAAAGAATGCTTCCCTCAGGAAGTTCCAATGAAAATCAGAAACTGGATGTCCTATCACATTGCCTTCCCACTAAGGGAGAATTTAAATTTTCTCTTAATAGATATTTGACTGAGCTAATATTTATACATTTAATAAAAATTTCAACATTTTAGTTAAAATGCGATTTTCACAGAAGTCTTCTCACCCGAAAGATTTAAATTATATTCATTAGTGATGTCAAGTTCTATAACTGAAGCCAATATTAGAGTGAACCTAACTGATGGGTACAAATATATTTGCTTAACAAACAAAAAAAAGAGCAAGTGAAAGAAAGGCAGGGATGAGTAGGAATGTCTTTTTTGTTTTGTTTTTTCCCCGTATTTCTTTAGAAGGCTGGTTTTCTCCTGACATTCTCCTTCCTTCCAACCAAATTATTACCTACCTTTCCACCCAGTCTGATAAAATAATTGCAAATATTTTGAAGGACGGCATTGAAAGGTGGATTTACAACATTCAGTTCTCACAATGGCCAGGTCTAGGGGTGAAGAATGGTTATGTGTGGTTTCATCTTAACTCTCAACCAACCAAAACATGGGTGTTTATCTTTAAGCCAGGGCAGCAGAAGCATCTAATTGATCCCACTTGGGAGACAGACTGTGAATAATGGGCCATTCTATTTTGACGAGACACACAATTGCCTTGAACTTGTCAGGAGTTCAGGTGTGGGGATCCAACTACCTGGGGCAGAAGCTGGAGCGGGAAGGTGTGCGCGCTCAGGCTCACGCATCTGCCTGCTGCAGCCCTTGTTCGGCCGGCTCCATTTCACGGGAATAACTCACCTATTCATGAACAATGAGGTTCGAATTGTACTTTTCTTTAACACAACATTAACTCTCAAAGAGCTGGAAATTCAGTACCCTGTTCCGTGAGCTCAGATTGTAAATCAGTCACTGAGAACATTATATGAGCAGTAATCCCATTAAATATATCATCTTGCAAATATCTAAATCCAGTTAATTAACTTGTATTGCAAAAGAGCTTGGAGATAGAGTTTTCAGAGGGCAACCATACATTTTAGGCCCCTAATTACACTTACAGCAAATTTCAGGCTATACTTTTTATACAAAATAGGCGAAAACTTGCCTTCTAAGGAAAAAATGGATAGGTGGAGGGCTACATTTAAAAGATTTGAACAGAAAAGACAGTCAAACATCTAAAAAATTAGCTGCTTTCTTGCATAAACTTTTTACTTGCATTGAAGGGAGCTTTTTTAATAAAAAGGATTAAACAAAGTCTGCCATTTTAATTAAAATTCATAGCCTAACAATGTCATCTTTACAATGGTTGTAGAAATTAACTAGCTCATGGATTTAGCTAGCCTTCAGAGTTCAAAATAATTTGACTCTAGCGCGACACTAAAACCTACAAGATGTGTCGTTTTTTAAATAATCACAGCAGAACTTAAAAATAAAAATTATAATAATGAATTTCATCTACTGAAAAGTTCATTACTGAGTTAGAAATATATGACAACAATAGATTAATATTTTTTCAATGGTCAATAATTATCTCAGATGTGTATATAACTATCTTTCCATTGTGGTGGTATACACACACACAAACACACACACACACACAATCCATTGCTATTGAGCTAATTCTGATTCACAGTGACCCTACAGGACACAGTAGATTTGCTCCATAGGGTTTCCAAGGCTGTAATCTTTATGGAAGCAGACTGCCACATATTTCTCCCACAGAGCAGCTTGTGGGTTCAAACCACTGACCTTTCAGTTAGCAACCAAGCACTTAATCATGTCACCACAAGGGCTCCTTGACAGCTTACATACATGCACACATACATACATACATACACATGGTATATATCGGGCAGTGCAAACTGTCTGCATTCAGCTGGTAAGCGAAAGGCTGGCAGTTTGAATGCACCTAGTAGCCCTGTGAAAGAAAAGGCCTGGATATCTGCTTCCATAAAAATTAGAATCAAGAAACCCTGTGGATTTCTACTCTGTCGCACATGGGGGCACCATGAAAGGGAACTGACTCAACAGCACAAGACAACAACATGCATATAGACATGCACATACACACACAATGCACATACACACATCTCCATTATCCAAGGTGGTGGACAAGGTTAGCTTTTGACCACTAACTGAAAAGGTGATTGCTGGAACCCACCAGAGGTCATTTAGAAGAAAGGGGTGGCAATCTACTTCTGTAAGATTGTTGCTGTTGTTGTTAGGTGCCATCAAGTTGGCTCCAACCCATCATGGCCCCATGTACAATAGAATGAAATGCCGCCCAGTCCTGCACCATCCTCACAATTCTTGCTACACCTGAGCCCATCGTTGCAGCTATTTTGCCAAAGTCCATCTCATTGAGGGTCTTGCCCTGTTTCACTGACCCCTGCTTTACCAAGCATGATATTCTTCTCCAGGAACTGGTCCCTTCTGACAACAGGACCCAAGTAAGTGAGGTGAAGTCTGGCCTTTTTCATTTCTAAGGAGCATTCTGGTTGCACTTTTTCCAGGACAGATTAGTTCATTCTTCTAGAGGTGCATGGTATTGCCAACACCACAATTCAAATGCATCAATTCCTCTTTGGTCTTCCTTATTCACTGTCCAGCTCTCACATGCCTGTGAGGCTAGTGAAAATACCATGGCTTAGGTCAGGTGCACCTTAGTCTTCAAAGTGACACCTTTGCTCTTTAACACTTCAAAAAAGTACTTTTGCAATAGATTTATCCAATGCAATACATAGTCTGATTTCTTAACTGCTGTGTGCATCAGCATTGATTGTGGATCCAAGCAAAATGAAAAGATTGAAGTTGTCGGGGATTTCGTTTTATTCTGTAAGATTACAGCCATTCAAAACCCATGGAGTGAAGTTCTACTCTGAAACACATGGGGTCACCATGAGTTGGAACTGACTCGATGGCAACAGTTATTTGTACCCGTTGGGCAAATACCCCTGTGCCAATCTGCTGCAAAGTATCTCTTTAAAGTGTTGAAGAGCAAAGACGCCACCTTGAAGATTAAGGTGCACCGAACCCAAGCCATGGTATTTTCAATCGCCTCATAAGCACGTGAAAGCTGGACAATGAATAAGGAAGAATTATGAATTGTGGTATTGGGGAAGAATACTGAAAATACCATGGACTACTACGACATTGGGGAGCTCTGGTAGCATAGTGGCTAAGGCATTTGACTGCTAACCAGAAGACTGGTGGTTCAAACCCACAAGCCACTCCTCGGAAGGAAGATGGGGTAATCTACTTCCGTAGTGATACTGCCTCGGAAACCCACGGAGGGGTCGCTATGAGTCGGGTCCAACTTGACGGCACATAACAACAACAACAACAACTAGGACATTGAGTAAATCTGTCCTGGAATAAGTGCACCCAGAATGCTCCTTGGAAGTGAGAATGGCCAGACTTTGCCTCGCTGCAAAAACGGCAAGGAGGCCACATCTTCTGACCTCCTCTAACCCTACGAGAGGAAGACAAGATTACCAGCAGTAACCCAAGGCCTATTCCTACAAGGCCAGCCATGCTGCCTCCCTCCAGCCCTTTCACCAACCGTTCCTCCCAAAGCACCCACCACCTCTCTCCTGGGTTCGATAATTCGCTGCAGTGGCCACACAGAACTCACAGATTACAGGGTTTATTAGGGAAGCACCAGGTTACAACTCAGGTTCAGGAAGAACGCTCAGTCTCTCTCCCAGCCCACCATCCCTCAGCCAACAGTCTCTCACAGTCTCTTTCCCAGCAGTGCTGGTCCCTCGGTGTCTCACTCAGCAATGCGTGTCTCTCGCATCTCTTTCCCAGCAGCACGTGTCTCTTTCAGGGGCGTGTGTCTCTTTCGGCAGCACGTCTTCCTCAACCAGCAGTCAGAGAGAGAGTTCTGCCTCCAGGAGGCCTCCTTTTGAGCCCGGAACGGTGGTCAAACTAGCCAATCACAGCATCAGAACTCTAAGCACGTGAGAGAGAGTGGGAACCTCCCAGAACATTGTATTGTGCCATGCCCAACAGAAATAACCCAGGTGGGCAACTTTAAAATCAGGATCTCCTCAGTTGCTAATAGCAATTCCCACCTTGGAGTTTACAAAGACTTATGGGTAGAAAAGCCACACTAAGTAATTTACTACACCACACTCGCCTACTTTGGTCAAGTGGTCAGAAGGGACCATTCCCCGTAGAGGGGTATCATGCTTTGTAAAGTAGAAGGTCAGCAAAAAAAAAAAGGGGAAGACCCTAAATGAAATGGACTGACACAGTGGCTGGAATGATGGGCTCAAGTATAGCAAGGAATGTGAGGATGGCACATGACCAGGCATTGTTTTGTTCTGTTGTACATCAGGTCACTATGAGTTGGAGCTGACTCAATGGCACCTAACAACAACAATATATACATATGTATACATACATATACACCATACATATATACATACATATATGTTATCTATCCACACACACAAATATGCCACTCTTATTCAAAGTCAAAATAGAAAAACCAGAGTCATCAAGAAGAAAGCAACTAGGGTTGGTTGGCAGGCAAGAGCCCAAACAGATGTCCTCTGATGACACCACTCTTGGCTCTCTTGGTTTGGTCTAGCCCCACACCACCCAGAGCAGCAGGCCTCCCATGGTTTTTGTCAATACAATAACCTTTCCCAATGCATGCTTCTAATTATGCATCACAAAAAATCCATACCAAGTGTGAATTAAAGACTGACACTTATTTTGAAATAGTTTGAATTATGCTATTTTTAGACTATTGTTCACATGGGTACATATACATGTTTGCTATTCTACAAAGACTAGCAATAAAATATACTAAAACCACAACCCACTGCCACTGATGCAATTCTGACTCCTAGTGACCCCCATTGGGTTCCCAAGGCAGTTAATCCTTACAGAAGTAGATTACCCCATCTTCCTTCCTTCCATGGAGCAGCTGGTGGGGTTTGAACCACTACCCTTCTGCTTAACAGTCAAATACCAGGGACTGCGCCACCAGAGGCTCCTAATAAAGTATGAGAAGACTTTAAATACAGATAATACTTTTCTTCCAGATCATTGCAATTCTCATCCTATGTGTACATCCACATATATGTATGAAGAAAACATGGAATAAAATGTTTTTTTAAAATCTCAGTGCCAGTTGAAGTCTAGGGCAGGGATGCTTTTTAAAAGATGTCAGCAGGATCTGATTTATTCATGCTAAAATCCATGACCCCGTTTGGAGCATCATGGCTCATTGTCATGAAAAATAAAGTCATGAAAACATTCAGAGAAACTTTCTAACAGTATCATTTACTACCCACATGTGACCAATATTGCATGCACTACTCTTATTAGGAAAATGTGTCTTATTTGGTAATTATACCAAAACAGCTTTGGGGAGCTTATTGTATTCAAAGGCAGAACTTAGAAAATAAAGAATTTCATTCATCAAACAGTCTTCTTCAGGCGCTTTGCAACTGGAATCTATGGAAAATTCCTTAGCATCTGCACTGGGTTGATCTGTGTCCCCAGAAAACACAAGTTCAAGTCCTAACCCCTGGTACTTGTGAATGTAATCTTACTTGGAAACAGGGCCTTTGCACATGTAATTGAGTTAAGATGAGGTCACACCAGGCTAGGATGGGCCCTAAACCCAGTGACTGGTGTCCTCATAAGAAGGGAGAGGTAAGACACAGAAGGAAGAAGTTCCAGCAACCATCAGAAACCAGGAAAAGGCAAGGAAGGATTCTTCTCTAGAGCCTTCCAAGGAAGCATGGCCCTTCTGACACTTTGGTTTCAGGCTTCTACCCTTCTGAACTGTGAGAGAATAAGTCTCTATTGTTTTAAGTCATTCAGTTTGCAGCACTTTGTTAGAGGAGCTCTAGGAAACTAATACAGCGTCTAACCTCACAAACATGGAACCAATCAGTCAGGTTCTTCATTCCCGAAGACTCACCTTAAGCAAACTTATTGAGACTCTCGCTTCACAAACATTTTTCTAAGTGCTTACTCTATGTTTTCTAAGCACTCTTAAGCAATGTGCCTGAACCATCTCATTTGTTCCTTCTAACAGCTCTGTGTGGGAGGCACTATTATTATCTCCACTCTACAGATGAAGAAACCTAGGCTTAGAGATTTCAAGAAATTTTTACCCAAAGCCACAGACCTAGCAAGCTATGAGGCTGAGCTTGAAGTCCAGGTCCATCAAATTCCAAAGCTTTACTTTGAATCACTAAGCTACATCACTCCACGGACACAATGCCTCATGCCCTTCACTCTGCAGGGCCCAATCTTCCTGTTGCGAACCCACACTGGAAATAGGAATGCTGAGGTACCATTGTGTGGTCATTTGTTGCTAGTGGTGTGGAAGCAATTAGTGATGATATCCTCCACAGGGAATACTGTGTCTATTGGTTGAGCTTTAGGGAACTTTGACCATCACAGCCTGGAAAGGAGACATCTGATCATGGGAGATGCACCAAGAGGTTCTCTCAAACAAGTCTTCCCAAGGTAACATGTGCATTGTTTGAGTTGACATCTCTTACGGGCAATGTGGGAGGAATGGAGTGCAAAGCAGATGAACAACATTTGGGTTTGACTTTGAGGATTTAAGTTGTGTTATGTCTAGTTCAAGGGTTAAGTGCCTCCCAGGCCTCCCTGCTCTCACTGTCTCCTGGATCATGTTGTCTAAAAGCAAGGCTCCCTACACCATGGCCAACCAAAGACGTATCCTAATGACAGTATAATTAGAAGTATCATTGTGGTAATACTTCTTTTCATCACGAGCATGGGCTGCACTGAAAAGGGCTCTCATTCAGCAAATCCACCTGCCTATCCTTTTGCCTCTCCCCTGACTTCTTCCCCCAGGTCAGTAGTACAGGGTTAATACCAGGTGTTTGACAAGTCTTCAGACTTGGGGCTCATCAAACTAATTAAAGAGAAACACATCCAAATTCTGGTGAATTATTTTCCTTTAAAAAATGCTCCCCATTCATCTGGCTTGGTGGGTTTGATTAATGAAGACGACAAAGGAGCCCTTGTTCTTGCAACGCACAACCACTTGGTTCGGGTTCAGTGGGCCCAGGGAGAGGCATCCATGCCTAAATCTGTCCTTTCTTCCTGACTTAAAAATCCAAAGGGCAGAGAAGTTTCTGATTTTATCAGACCCGCCAAGGCAGGAAAGAAAAGACAAAAACCATCTTGATTCACTAACTAGACGCAGCCAGAATTTGTTTGTTTAACTTAAATACCCCTTAGAAGACTTTCATTGTGTATTGCCACACATAGAACAATCCAAGACATTAGGAAAGCATTAGATTCATCGGTGAATTTTAATATCCCCCAAACTAATAAATCCCAGCAGGGTGCCCGTTAGAGGGAACTTCACAATACCTACCCACTCACCTACCCAGGCCCAGGCCTCTCCTGCAGTGTCCCCATGTGTCTGTGTATATATATATATTGGTGGTGTATATAATGAGGGTCTGAATTTGGGAGAGGAAAATGGAGTTTTTGGTTCCTTAGATGAGGGATTTTTGAATCAAAGGATTTTTCATTCTTAGGGATAATTAGGCATCAAAAGTACATCTTGGATGGAGTTGTTCGCCGCACTAGTAAGATACGTCTGCATAATTAACTAAGTAAAGCATTTGAAGATAAACTCAAGCATTCAGATTAAATTTAGATTAAAATGCATATGTTCCTGCCAGGTTAAAAATAAAATCCAACAGACAACTGTACAAATAAATTTAATATATTAAGCAAAGCATAGATATTTATGATGCAGCTTTTAATAATGTTAACCAAATTCATCATGACATCATTGTTTTAAGACCCCATAAGCCATAAATACTGTCTCCAAAGCTCCAAACCCTCAAATGCCAAATTATTCAATGCAGTCTCTACCCATTTGGTATTGAGACATTAAATTTCTTTTTAGCATTATCTTTTAAATATTTAGGCATTTTTTAACATCATTCTTTAATTCCTTGACTTATTTGAAACTAAAATTTAAAACAGATGTTTTACATCAGCAAGTTTTTCTTGACAAACTGAGTAGTTTCTGGAACTTAAATAAATTGTTGATTAAAACTGTGTCATGAAAAATAACTTTTTTCTTCTCTTGAAGGACCGAATACAAAGCCAGTCTTGTCAATACCATGTCACTAACTTTGACGCTCTGGTAGCATAGTGCCTAAGGCACTTGACTCCTAACCAGGAGGCTGGTGGTTCAAACCCACCAGCTACTCCTCGGAAGGAAGGTTGGGCAATCTACTTTCATAGTGATACTGCCTTGGAAACCCAAGAAGTTTCATCAAACTCTTTGTTTTTTCATCAAACAACAACTTTCATGAACAATGAAAAGTATCTTCTTCTTCTTGTTGTTATGTGCCGTCAAGTCGGACCCGACTCATAGCGACCCCTCCTTGGGTTGCCGAGGCAGTATGCCTACGGAAGTAGACTGCCCAACCTTCCTTCTGAGGAGTGGCTGGTGGGTTTGAGCCACCAGCCTTCTGGTTAGCAGTCAAGTGCCTTAGACACTATGCTACTAGAGCTCCCCGAAAAGTATCTTATATCTGATAAATGAATTCATAACTGTGATGTTTAATAGTTTTCAAGTTTCCATATTTAATCAACAAGTCCTTATGCCAATCAATGACTCTCTTGTTCACTGGAAAGGAAGAAAAACTCAGCAAATAGATGGTAAAAAGGGGTCACTAAAAGCAATGTATCCTATGAGGTTCTGAAGAACACTAATTCTGTCAAGGAATCTGTGGGTGGTGTGAGTGGTTAATGTATTAGCCGCTAACCAAAAAGTCAGAGGTTCGAGTCCACCCAGGGGCATGTCGGAATAAAAGCATGACAACCAACTTCTGAACAATCAGCCCTTGGAGACCCTATGGGCACAGTTCTACCCTGACACACACAGCGTCACCATCAACTCGATGGAGTCAACCCAACCACCACTGGTTTTTAACTCTGTAGGATATTAATAGGCATTGTGAGAAAAAAAAGTAAAATTGCTCTGCTTTCACCCATTACCATAATATTGAAAAACACACTGAAGAGTTAAAAGTGTAAACAGCTTTAAAAATAAATAAACAAACAAGCAAACTTCAGAGTAAACAAAGTTAAGCAAGTTCTTTTCATGGCAGGACTTTAATATTCCAGTGCACGTGAGTAATTTCCAAAACAAGAATGGAAAACCCATCACGTTCCAAATGTATTTGGAGCATTTTACATGTTTGGTGTGCCCTCCAACATACTTGAGAAACACGGATTTAGGGCAAGTTTAGAGATTCTATGGTTTCCATTTGAAACTCTAGCTAAAAAGCAGAGTGCCTGGTGCCAGTGTCCTCCAGAAAAAGAAAGATGCTTGAGAAAACCAGGGTTTGAAAAACTCATCAACATTTCAAAGGTTCACAGTATAAAATTTACAAAAGGAGTTTCAAAGCAGATTATCTTGCAGTTACTTTAAATATGCTACCTTGTTCTGATTTGCTAAGCTTGCCTCGCTAAATGGACTCATGTTGTTCTAAAAACCAGGCAAGGATTTGAAACTCACAATAATCCAAATGAATTAAGGTCTTGTTTCTCTCAAATCCTTTACCTTATAAAGTCCTGAAAAAAGTGAAATGTGGTAATTAGATTTTTTTTTTCAATTTAACATGAACTCTGAAAGTAGAATTGTTGACGGTAAGTTAGCTAGAGGTTTTAGCAAAATATATTCTGAAATTCTCATTTGATTCTGACTCAAAAGTGTAGAATCCAATCAATGCAAAATGTCAAGTTCTGTGTTGCACCTCCCTGCTTCCTTTGCAATGTTAAGAATTGGATTGGGGTATGCATGGGTTTTCACATGTTAATGTTAAATCGATTCATTTGTGAGCATGTTGTAAGACACAACAAAAAACCATTATAAAAAGCAGCTGTAAACCTTTACTTTTTTTTTATCATTACTTTGTTTTACTTCTTGCTATAATCCTAATAAGCACAAATTCAACCCCTTAGTCAGCCTTCTAAACAAATTACTAGTCTTTAAAAAAAAAAAAAAATCTTATCTTTCTTTCACTCTTATTTCCATACCAAATAGTTGATTTTATTTTATTTTTTTCCAGAGTCTTCTTTTACCACCTAGGGAACAAAATCCCAACTATGGATTCAAAATGACAGATTTTGTGGGTTTTACTTTTCAGAGATGATGTCATTTGTGGGGAATTGTTGGGTAAACCATATACTCTTTTCAGAAACCTGCAATTACCTCTCTGAATAAAGACATCAATGTCATGTTTCTAGAAATAATGGCTAATGATATGTCTCTCGAAAGGAAGTGGCGTTATTAATTACCTCACAGTGAACACACAGTTTATAGACAGCTCAGAGGGCCACTCGCCCAATTAAGTATAATGACTAAAGCTTCGGTTAGTCCATCTGTACAGCCTTCTAGATTAACAAGCCTGCAGCTTTACAAGACTTGTAAGGCTGATACGCTCAGTGAGGACAGTGTCGAGGCAATACCTGGGCTGGCTTGAACATTTCATATGACTGCACAGCAGGAGGGGAAACCCATACCTCTCATTTCTTTAATCACCCAGCTTAGTTTCAATGAGAGCTGGGTTACTCTTGACCTCCCACCCTCCAATCTCCATGCTAAGGTGCGTTCATTTATTAATATACATTTAAATATACATATTTCTATTAAAGATATTTATATATAATTTAATAAAATTTAAATATGATATTTATATACACATGTATAAATTATATAACTACATGTAATAAAATATAATGTAGAACTTATAAAAATTATAAGTTTATTTATAAATTATATGTCATTACATAAGTATATATACTTATTTAAAAATATATAAAATATATTAATATCCATCAACACATGAAAGTGACAAGAACAGTAAATCATAACCCAATATGGGGGGAGGGAAGGGCCAAGGTTAGAACCTAGAATTTGCCTCTGTTAAGAAAAAGATCTGTAAAGTAAAGTAATACATCACACACATACACACACTGTGGTGCAGGCAGTTACTTAACATAGCTCTTCTGTTGTTGTTAGGTGCTGTCGAGTCATTTCTGACTCATAGCGACCCCATGCACAGCAGAACAAAACACTGCCTGATCCCACGCCAGCTCCACGATCCCTGCTATACTTGAGCCCATCATCGCAGCCACCTTGTCAATCCATCTCGTTGAAGGCCTTCCCCTCTTTCATCGGCCCTCCACCTTACCAAGCATCACATCCTTCTCCAAGGAATGGTCCCTTCTGACAACATGGCTCTTCTAGCCATGGTCTTTGTGACTCTCACCAGATGAGTGAGTGGGACTATGCAAATGTGAGGTGCTTGTGGCCCATCAGAGGGATTGGATAGCTTTCTAATAATGTAAATAAAGTGCATGGCACTCTTTGGGGGTGGGACCATGCAAATAAGGAGTACGGAACCCTAACGTGAGGAGTGGTCCATTTTACCATCTTGCTATGTTTAGAATGAGCCCTCCCAGAGGTGGAAAGGGGGCTCTCACCACCATCAAGAAAGAAGTGCCAGGAGTGGAGCACATCCTTTGGACCTGAGATCCCTGCGCTGAACCTCCTTGATGCAGGAGACAGAGAGAGCTGTGACACTTTGCTGACATAGCAAGAGACATCAGCAGGCCCAGGCAGCAGACCCCAGCAACAGAGACTGGCACAAGACAGAGTGGTGGGCTTCCCGGCCCCCAGAGTGAGACAGTTGAGTGCCTTCAAGCTGGAGCCTGGTTGGCAGGGTGGGGTGCCTCTCTGGACATCTATTGGCCCAATGAGGGCAAAGGCCAAGGGGATGCAGGGCCAAGAAGCTGAGGCCTGAGAGAAGCATGCCTGTGGCATGGATGAGAAGCAGCTGTCCTGACTGAAGAACGGTATCCTGAATTGGTCCTAATCCTGAACTGTACCCTGTTACTTTCCTAATAAAGCCCATAATCATGAGTAGTGTCTGTGAGTTCTGTGTGGCCACTGCAATGAATTATTGGACCCAGTAGAGAAGTAGAGAGTGCCATGGGAGAGACGGTTGTTGTCAGAACTGGTAGAAGGTTAGGGTGGCAGCATGTCTGACCTCTACTTCATAGGAATCAGCCTTGGGCTGTTGACCTTGATCCTTCCTCCCCCTGTGAAGTTAGAGGAGATCAGATGCCAACCCCCATGCCCTTTTGCACACACATACACACACATATCTATACATACACATTATATGTCTACGTATGTGTACGCACACATATATATATTGTTATGCACCACTGAGTCAGTTCCAGCTCATAGTAAACCCATGTGATAGAGCAGAACTGCTCCATAGGGCTTCCTAGGCTGTAATATTCCAAGAACAGATTGTCAGGTCTTTCTACCACAGAGCTACTGGATGGGTGTGAATTGCCAATATTTTGTTTAGAAGTTCATGGCTTAATCTTTGCCCCCCTAGGGCTCTTTACATACATACATACACTAATATATATGATCATCCAGTGTCCTTGTTCTTTCAAGCAGTAACATAGTAACACAGGCTGCTTATGGAGTCCTTGCATATAAATCTGTGTTTTAAAAGTAGTTTAAGTCTTTCAAAGGCAATATTGTCCCTTTCCATCACACCATCAATACAGTTCTTGAACTGTTCATAGTCTGTTTGCTTGCTTCCTTCTTTCTTAAGGGGCTGCATGTTGAACTCTGAGGAATGATACACAATCCTTAGGGATGAACTAGCAGGCACCTAAAGGGCCAGGAAACCTGGGTCCGGGGACCCAGCTCTCATTCCCAGGCTTCAGTGATGTCAGGTGAGTCCCCGAGTCATGCTCTGACAAGGGCCCCTGGACTCTGGGCCCTCGCTTTAGGATCTCAACTCCTAAAGATTTCTCGGCTGCCTGTCCCCATGATTTATAACTTCCACAAGGAAACAGGCCTCCCCATTCCAAGTTAGAGATAATACCACTACTTCTCCAGGGCTTGGAAAGACTAGGGATTCCTCTCTATAAGTCTCTTTGAAATCCTACTGTGAAAAGCAGGGGGATGGCTTTCTGTCTGGGGGCTTCCTGAGGAAGCACAAAATAGCCAGTGCCATGACTGTACCTCCAGAGACCAGCATCTGCCCGGCCAGCTGTTGCTTCACTGCAGGTCATTCAGAAGGTCAGAGTGTGGTGATTCATCTGAGACAGGCAGCTGTGCACAGCCCTGGTCATCCTCCAAGCCCTGACACCTTGGTCATTTCCACCCCATCCTGCTCGGTTTCACAGGTGGGATCCAGTTGACAATGGAGTAATCACAGCAATAAGCTAGTGAAGGCTGGACACTTGAGCCTCTCAGAGAACTTGTTTTGAAGCTCCAATCATTCCATTTTTTCTTCTGTACATTCATTCAACAAATATTTACTGAGCACCAACCATGTGCCAAGCATTATTACCTAAGAGATGAAAGGATGAGGCAAGACTGGAATCTCACCTTCACTACATACTAATGGTAACCTTGAGCAAATAACTCAACTTCTGTGAGCCTCAATCCTCCCCCTGCAAAAGGGGGACAATACTCCCTAAGTCAAAGGGGAGATGTAATGATTAAACGAGATTACAAAATACTCCATGTTAAGTCGCCTGCCAATTTGCTTAGTATATTTTAGGTGCTCAATGCACGTCTGTTCCCTTCATCTAGCTCTCAAAAGTTAGTCAATGCATCGTGGCTGTTTGTCACCAAGTAAGGAGATGACACACTCCACAGCTCATGAAATGGTACTCTCCACAGCCTCCACCTTGACCAGAAGAGCTCTTTACTTTTGAGTGGGCAGGCAGCTGGTGTTGCAGAGAAGAAATTAGGAATATTGCATGTCTATGTGTCAAATGTTTTGTTAACTGCAACTTGACTATCAGCAAACCCCTGAAATTTTCCCCTGGCTGCCTTAAAAATGCCTATATTTTCCTTATAAGGAGTTCCTAGGTGGCACAGTTAAATGCTTGGCTACTGACCAAAAGGTTGGTGTTTCAAACCTATCCAGAGGCACTGTGGAAGAAAGGCCTGGTGATCTCCTGAAAAATCAGCCCTTGAAAACCCTACAGAGCACAGCTCTACTCAGACACACAGGGGTCCCCATGAGTCAGAAACAACTAGATGGCAACTGCTATACCTTCCTTACAGAACACATAGATTTAAGTTATCAAGGACATCTGAACATGTATATGTTCGTGAATGTGACCCACCAATGCATGTGTGCTCAACCCTTGCCCATGCACTCCTGGGCACAGGGACAAAATGTTCACAGCAACACTGTTTGTGGAGCAACTATTAGAAACAAGTGAAATCCCATTGTGGTGGAAATGATAAATAAAACATGATATAGTTATTCATACACCAAGGAAAAGTAATGACATACATCCACTTATCTAAATCTTAGAAACATAATTGTTGGTATGTGCCATGGAGTCAGACCCAACTCATAGCAAGCCCTCCTTGGGTTTCTGAGGCGGTATCACTACAGAAGTAGACTGCCCAACCTTCCTTCTGAGGAGTGGCTGGTAGGTTTGAACCGCCAGCCTTCTGGTTAGCAGTCAAATGCCTGAGGCACTATGCTACCAGATCTCCTAGAAACATAATATTCAATGCATAAAAATTCATCACAGAGGAATGCATAGGTTATGACTCCATTTATATACAGGTCAAAACATGCAAAATAAAAATTGAACATATTTATTTTAGGGAATATACATATGGGCAATTAAACTACAAGTGTTAATGATAAAATTCCAAGTGATTACCATATTTTTATGCAAATAGTCCATATGTTATATGCTTTTTGCAAACCACACCTTCCCCAAAGGTATTTTTGTAAGCATGCTAATTTTTTTTTATATCAACATGTAAAAAAAATAGCATAGCATGCTTACAAAAATACCTTGGGAGAGTACATGGTTGGCAAAAATAATGTATAATGCACATACTATTTGTGTAAAACTATGGTTTCTTTAAAGGGAAGCATAAGTCAGGGAGTAACACACAGTGAAGGGATAGAGAAACTGCCCATGAATTGGTAGCATTCCATTCCCTGAGTTGGGTGGTAGATTCACAAATGTTAATTTCTAATTACTGTTTAGTTCTTAGATATGTGTGATATACTTCTTAATAAAATGTTTTAATGTTTCCCATTGTATTTGATAACTGGCAACCAAGAATTTCCTAGGTGTCATGGATTGAATTATGTCCCCCCAAAACATATGTCAACTTGGCTGGGCCATGATTCTCAGTGGTTTGGCAGTTAGGTAATGATGTAGTTTGGCAGTTTGGTGATGCCATCTTCTCCTACAATGTCACCTGATATAATTATCCCCTGTATATGTGTTGTAAATCCTAATCTCTATGATGTTAAAGGGGCAGGACTGGAGGCAGTTATGTTAACAAGGCAGAATACAATCTACAGGATTAGGTTGTATCTTGAGTCAATCTCTTTTGAGATATAAAAGAGATTAAACAATGGAGCAGAGATTGAGAGAGCTGACTGCCCACCCAGAAGGAAGAGCCAGGAGCAGAGTGAGTCTTTTGGACCCAGGCTCCCTGTGCTGAGAACCTCCTAGACCTAGTGGAAAACTGATGTCGAGACACATGGAGATCACCAAGGAATGCCAAGTCCATAGATGTTAAAATGAGACAAGAATCTTCCTCCAGAGCTAAAAGAGAGAAAGACTTGTAGAGCTGGTGCTCTGAATTGGGACTTCTGGCCTCCTAAACTGTGAGAGATCAATTTCTGTTTGTCAAAGCCATCCACCAGTGCTATTTCTCTTATAGCACCACTAGCTAACTGTAAGACAGTAGGAGAACAAACATATATGCAAAGACACACATATGTTCATTACAGAATAATTTATGGGAACAAAGGTAGAAGCAACCAGAATATTGAACAATACATTAGGAGGTAAATATGTTATGGTGCCATCATTTTTCAAAAAGAATCCTTGGCAGTTGGTTTATATAAAACTAATGGAGCCACCATCCTTCCGATTAGGTGCCAGGATTCCTCTTTTGGGCTATTTATTGATCAGAGATGTACATTCAAATGTGATTTCTGACTCAAAGTCTAACCACATTAGCATAATGACAAGTAACACTAAACTCACATTTTCTAAAAATTTTTCTAAATCTAAGCCATCACGGGCAGACACTTTTAAAAGACTTTCTTGAAAACCTTATATAAACAAGAGAACTAGACTTTGAATCAGACTCTTAAACAAATATGTGGTGGTGAGAGATCAGGTCAGTAACAGGCATTTTCCTCCCTTCCACTCATGGCACCCTCCCTGCACACTGGGATGTCAATGGTCATTCTCTGGGGACACGCCCTCCACGCAGCTCTTTGTTGTCTCACAGCTCATTGTCTCCAAGTGTTCCCAGAAGCCAGGATGGAGACCCAGGATGTGCAAACGCAGGCTCTCTTCAGGCATTCTCTATTTGACACCCTTTGGTTCACACATCTTGATGTCACTCATAGCAATCACCAAGTCTTCCTTCAAACTGTCAAGCTTAGCTTTATATTCCCCCCCCCCCAAGGGATCCTATGATTATCTGGCCCAACATCCACCTGCTGGCCAGCAGGTTAGATGAGCCCCACCGCTCAGTCTCCATCACTCCCCGTCTTGAGGTCTAAGGACAGGAATGAGCTCTCCCAGATGGACTGTTTTAGACTCAGTATACACCAAGTCCAGACACAAGCCACAACAATCATGAACAGTGGACAGCCACCTTCTTGTTGGAGTGTGGTAAGGCCAGGCCCTCAGAGATGAGCTCTGATTTAGAAAACATGACACTTGTTCATTACACCTTCAGGCATTCACTTGCTCATTCCCTCAACAAGCATGTATTGAACGCTTATGTGCCAAGTACTGTTCTTGTTGCTAGTATACAATGATTAACAAGACTGACACAGTCCTGACCTCATGAAGCTTACTATCTAGAAGGGAAGACAGAGCAAAAGCAGATTAGCAAACCAGTAAATAAAAAATTACACTTTCTGTGGCAAAGAGTTTGGAGAGAAATAAACCAGAAGTTGAAACAGAGAATAATTTTGGGGGTACAACACATTTAAAATAGAGGAAGATATAGAAAGTCCATCTATAAGTGGTCATTTCAGTTGAGAAGGATGAAAAGAAGCAGGCCGTGCAGAAAAGAAATGGGGGAAGGGTCTTCCAAGAATTAGAAAGGGAAGTTGCAAACACCTTGATATGGAAAAGCCTCTGACATGTCAGATAAACTGGATGAAGCCCAGTGAGGCAGAATGGAATGAATGAAGGGCAGAGTAGGAAGGTGGACCTGGGCCAGGTCATGCAGTTCCCATTCAATGGAGTACCAATCTGCTCGACTTTCTCTGCCTATTCTTGCCAGGTAACATGGGCTCACATCGGAGGATCAGGTCTCTGTCCAGACTCAGGTGGGCACCCTGGGGTGGGCCAGTCTGTTCCAGAGGGCTCTGTGGCCAAAGGCAGGTGCTGGTCACTCTCTGACAGCCTTCTGCAGGCCATTAGCACACTCAGGACCTAAACACTCTGTTTCAGTCCAGTAATGTCATTTGCCAAGCTGATCTTCAGGGAAGGGGTAAGATCAGCCAATACTCACAGTCAGCAATCTCCCAAGCTACTAATTATTCACAACAAATTCCTGCGTATGGAAAAGCAATCATCAGAAAATGTTTAACATTCTCAGGACATGCAAATATCCTTGCTCTTCATAAAACCAGACTGTGGCCCAATCCAACTATTGATCCATCCAGTAAGCTGGGATAGGATGATTCTGAGAATGCAGAGATGTGAACTGGGGGAAATGAAAGCATCTGTGTGGTCACATGGCAGATAGGGAAGGTCACGCTTTTGCATGTACACACATCTTCCCGCTCACTGGACCTGTGGCTGAATCTAACAGTCAACTGCAGATAAAAGGCAAACCTACTGTCATCGAGTCGGATCTGACTCATAGCGACCCCTCCTTGGGTTTCCGAGGCAGTATCACTATGGAAGTAGATTGCCCAACCTTCCTTCTGAGAAGTGGTTGTTGGGTTTGAACTGCCAGCCTTCTGGTTAGCAGTCAAATGCCTTAGGCACTATGCCACCAGAGCTACCAGATAAAGTGCACTAAAGTCAAAAGGTCTTGATGAGGAAAAGCTAATAAGAATGTAATGGTATCTTTGTCTTTTGTACCATTTTTCTTAACTACATATAAAAAAATCATATCAAGAAATAAAATGTAACAGAAGCTTTTTAGATACTTGTCATTTCACTGCCCCAGCATAAATAATGTCCTTTATATAATTATGTCTAGCCTTTGCCCTTAAACTTCTTGATATAGTTGCAGTCATAGTATGAACACACTTGTGGCTTTCTTATTTCATATTATATCATAAACAATTTTCCATATTCCTCACAGATTTTATAGTTAATATTTTAATAACTTCATTATTATACTAGAAAGAAAATGCACCATAATTTCTCTAAGCAATACTTTTCTTTAGGGCATTCTTATTACTTCAATAGTTATCATTATGGATACTTCAACAATCAACATTCTCACGCATATGTTTTCTTTAAAATTTTGTTGGAAATTTGATAACAGTGAATTTTTTTTAATACATTTTGTTCAGGCCTCTGTTTCTATCTCTTCTTCTCAATTGTCCGTGGGTCTCCTGAGAGATATTTCTAGGTGTGAGCAATTGAGTGTGAGGCTGCTTGTGGGTGCACAATGGCCTCTCCTAATGAATTGACAATGGTAAAGATCTAGGTGCTGTTTTGGCAAACTTCCCATTCAGATTCATCTTGGATGTCCTGTCCTTTTGTTTTATGGAAGAGGATTCAGGCAGAAGGTATTCTCTAGTTTCAGTTCTTACAGCAAACTTTCACTTTTATGTCCACCTTCTTGCCTTACTCAGCTTCACAGAATGAAGAATGTGGCCATCCCTTGGGAAGTGGGTAGAGTAGGGAAGGGTTCTGTCCTTAGACAACAAAGACTTGCCACCACAGAAGGTACTCTGACCTGAGAGGACTGATAGGCCATACTCAGGTACCATGTAGTGTGGTACAGTCTGTGGGGGCAGCCCACCCTGGGGTCTTAGTTTCCTAGGGTTGCTGTAACAAAGTCTCACAAATTGGGTGGCTTATAAGAAAAAAAATTTACTGTCTCATAGTTCTGGCAGCTAATAGCCCAATTTAGGGTACCAGGAGGGCCATGTTCTCTCTGAAGGCTCTAAAGAGAAGATGCATTTTAGTCTCTCAGCTTCTGGTAGCTCCAGGTGCTCCTTGGCTTATAGGTGCATTTGTGTCTCATCTGCCCTTTTATAAGGAAACACTTGTGGGATTATGACCTACCCTTCCAAGCAAGGTCATGGCCACAAGTACTAGGGGCTAGGATTTTAACATATCTTTTAGGGAGACACAATTCAATCCACATGCACACGTTCTTCCTCTGCTGAGTTAGAGCCATTTACTCCTTAATGTGAATTCAATGACAGGCAAACACCATCACTGTTGCCCGCATTTAGCTAGCCCTTACTGGGCATGTACAAAGAAGGATGCCCAAAAGAGAAGTATTCTTTTACTGGGGTGTTTAGAAAAGAAGCATTTTCCCTGCAGATACATATTTCTTCTCTTTTAGAGTAAAGTTTTTAAAAGGGGCAAGGGGATGAGAGGTGAAGAGGCAGAAAGCACAGTTCTCAAGGATTTCACCTTGGACAGCTCTGTTAGAATTACCTAAGACTATTTGTAGTTCTCTTAAACAGATGCAGGCAGAAGTCACAGCTGTGACAATGTCTGTAAATCTAAAGAATGACGTTTCTGAGAATGGCTTTTATCAATCCATCCATAACTATTAATGGAGAATTTATGTTACTAAAAAGATTTTTTTTAAAAAATGCCAAAGAATCCACTTCTTTACTGTCAAATTGAGATTTGATGGAAGAAACAGCCGGGCAATTAATTATATTTAGGAACCATGCATCTTGGCTTTGAAGTTAAATGTATTTCCCTGTGGTTTTATATTGAGAACAGCTTTTATTAAATTCAATTACTTTTCCCTCTGGCCTGCTCCATAAAGGTGCACTTATAGGGGAGGATGGCTCTTAACAGAACTCTTTCCACTGGAAAAGAGGGTGATCAAGTGGGCTTGGTCACCCAAAGGGTCCTTTCTTTATGAAAAATAATGGATAGGGTTGTGTTTCTGGTGGTCTTCAAGTTTCACCATTTTCTCACCAGCCAGAAAAACAAAGGAGAAGAAGAAGAAGAGAAAGGAAGGAATCCTTAACCTTCATTTGGCCTCCTTCTTGCATATCTTCCCACAACTCTATGAATTTTGGGGCCATATGAATCATTCAAAGATGCTCCCACAGTTATAGGTGGTTGGAATTAGAAAGAGCCTGGAACACATGGTCCAGAAATTGGAATTAAAGTAATCAGTTCTAGACCCACCTTTGTCTCTAGCCATATGAGACTTGATCACTTCTGTTCTATGAACCTCATTTTCTTTGTCTGACCAGCAACTATGATTCTTGACCTCCCCATCCACATGGCTGTCACAAGGACCAAACAAGATGGTGAGTTATATAAAGAAAATAAAGAAATGCTAAATCACAAGGCATTGGTACCATTGTTAATAATAATAATTTATGAACTAGTAAATTTCAGTTTCAGTGTCACTTAAAATAATCTGTGGCTTCGTTCAATAATTTTCTTGCCAAAGTGTGCTCAGCTGTATTTTACTATATATATCTATATATATATCAAGAATGATTTTCTCTCCTTAAGCAACATAAGCAAAGATGTTAAAAAAAAAAAAAAAGTCTAATATTTTATTTGGTTGGAAAGTGACTGCAAAAGTTGACTGCATCATCAACCAATCATGTGGCAGTTCTCAACTAGGGCAATTTCTAACCCAAAGTGTAATGTATTTTTGTAATAAAATGACCAATTTTACAAGTCCCGGGCACTGCTTTAAAAATAGTGGTATTAGGATCAAAAGCTTCAGTGCCATCTGGGACCAATAAGTGGTCTGTTTCCTTCAGAAACATCACCCACTTCAGCCCCATTCAATAGTTCTAGCTTAGTGAAATTAAGAACCATAAAAACACAAGCCAAGCCCAAAGAGCTTGTAGGAGAATTATGTAGGTAAAATTCAATATTATAGGCAGGTAATTTTCCTCTAAGTTGTCACAGAAAGGAGCCAAGGGTACAACTACAATCAGCATGCTTTCTACCAAAGATGGATTAAAAAACTCAGCAGCACAACCTACAAGAAGTGGCCCGTCTAGGTGAACTGGCTAAATGCCACTGAATTTGGTTGCTTGCAGTCTCTGTTGTCCCCCTCAGTTTTCATTGTTGATACTGTTTGGGATGTGAGTTCTGGGCAGAGCCCACTTGATCAGGCACATCACTTCCATGGCTTAGTAAGAACCTCCTTGATGACAGAAGACCATTAAACAGCTGCATCAGGAGTTGAAGTGAATGGAATACGTCTGCTGGCATTTTCTTTGGGTTTATTGTTGTAACCTGTTGGGATTGCTTCTTCATTCAGCATAATCATTGTCTGGAGAGTCGTCCGAGGTACTGCATGCATCAATAGTTCATTCCTTTTTATTGCTGAGTAGTGGCCCATAATATACATGTATCCTCACAGTTTATTTAACCATTCACTTGTTGAAGGGCATCTGGGTTGTTTACAGTCTTAGGCTTTATGAATAAACTTATAAATAAACATTCATGTACAGGTTTTTATGTGAACATAATTTTCAGTTCTATGGGACAGATGCCCAAGAGTACAACTGCTGAGTTGTGTGGAAGTTCCATATTTAGTTTTTGAAGAAATTGCCAAATTGCTTTCTAGAATGGCTGTACCATTTTATATTCTTACTAGCACATTATAAGTGACTCAGTTTCTCCACACCCTAACCAGCACTAGGTGCCATGTGATTGCTTTTACATAGCATTGGGCAATCTGCTTTCGTAGTGATACTGCCTTGGAAACCCAAGTCGGATCCGACTCAACGGCAGCAAGTTTGGATTTTGGTTTTGGTTTGATAGGCATTTCCCCGATAAAAGTTTTTTACTTTTGAAAAAGTAATCTTTAACTTCAATGGAATATTTCATTTTATAGATGTATCCTAAATCATCTAAACCATTACTCTAAATTTAGAAGGAATATATCAGAATCCAAGGTCTCCACCACCTAATATTTACAATGTTCAAAATATAATACAAAACTACTTGACATACAAAAATCCTGGAAAATCTGACCCATTTTTTCAAGGGAAAATACAATCTAGAGAGACCAAATTTGAGTGATCTAGATATCATTAGATAAGATTTAGAATCATTAGATAAGAATTTAAGAAGCGCTATTAGATTAGGCTCAATGAAACAAAAGAAAATTTTCTTGAAATGAATGGAAAACTAGGAAATCTCAGAAAAGAAATAAAAAATATATATGAAAAAGAACCAAATAGAAATTTTAAAAATGAAAATATAATATTTGAAATAAAAAATGTCACTGGATGAGCTTAATAGTAGAGATAATCAATGAAAATAGATCAATACAAATTATCCAGTCTCAAAAATAGAGATAAAAATGTAAAAATATTAATAGAGTAGGACAATAAGAAAATGGATCATATTCATGTAATTTGAGTTCCAGGAGATTAAAACACAGAATAGGGCGGATAAAATATTTGAAAAATAGTAGCCCAAATCATCCAAAATTTAGTAAAAGATGGGTATTGGCAGATTCTAGAGACTCAGAAAATATAAAACAGGTAAATAAGAATAAAAGCATTCCCAGTTACATTATAAGAAGTCAAATTGATGAAAACCAAAGACAAAGAGACAATTTTGACATCATCCAGAGAAAACTTGACACATTTTATACAAGAAAGTAATACCTTAAATGATTACAGACCTCTCATCAAAAACTGGACATAGTGGGACATCCATTAAAGTGCTAAAAGAAATAATGTTAATGTCCAATTCCATACCTAGTGAAAATATCCTTCAAGAAAGAAAATGAAATAAAGACATTTTTAGATAAAAGAAAATGAAGAGAACTAATTCCCAGAACTGCTATGGTACAAGCTAAATGGAAATGGCACCAGAGGAAAAACTGGATCTTCATGAAAGTATAGAAGCATCACAAATAGGACTTCTTCTCTTCTGTTCTTAAAATATATATGACTGAAATGTAAGTTATAATAGCGTAGGGGTTTAAGGTGTGCATAAATATAAATCAGATGAAAATTATAGCATAAAGGATACAGTTAGGCAATCAGTGAACTGATATGATTCAAGATCTCTACATTTTACATGAAATTGTACAATATTGACTAAGTAAATTGTGAGAAGTAAAAATGTGGATTTTGCAATTCCTAGAGAAATCATTAGAAAAAAAAATCATTCAGTTACAGCTAAAAAGCCAATACTACTACTCACTGCCGTCAAGTCAGATCTGACTCATAGCGACACTTCCTTGGGTTTCTGAGGAGGTATCACTACAGAAGTAGATTGCCCAACCTTCCTTCCGAGAGTGGCTGGTGGGTCTGAACCGCCAGCCTTCTGGTTAGCAGTCAAGTGCCTTAGGTACTATACCACCAGAGCTCCCCAAAAGCCAATAGATACATTAAAAATAAATTCTTGAAAGTATTTAAATAATTCAAAAGAAGTCAGAAAAGTAGAAACAGAAGTAAAAAAAAAAAAAAGAGTAACAATTAGAAAATAAATAAAATGGTAGGTACGATTTCAATCATACTGATAATTACATTAAGCTTTAATGCAGTAACACTCCATGGAGAGGCAAATGGCATTGCCATCAAGTCGATTCCAGCTCACAGCAATCCTGTAGGACAGAGTAGAACCGCCCTGTGGGATTTCCAAGGCTGTAAAGCATACTGCCCATCTTTATCTGGCAGAGGGGCTGGTGGGTTCAAACTGTCGATCTCTCTGTTGGCAGCCAAGGGCTTAACCACTGCACCATCAGGGCTCCATGTCCAAATGAATACAAGAGAAAAAGAAACCTAATGATATGCTGTCTACAACTGACTAAATATAAAGAAACAAATACTTTAAAAACAAATAGAAGTAAATGTGTGTGTGTGTGTGTGTGCACGCACCATAGGGAGTTCTGGTGACATAGTGCCTAAGGCATTTGACTGCTAACCAGAAGGCTGGTGGTTCGAACCCACCAGCCACTTCCCGGAAGGAAGGTCGAGCAATCTACTTCTGTAGTGATACTGCCTCAGAAACCCAAGGAAGGGTCACTAGGAGTCGGATTCGACAGCAGTGGGTTTGGTTTTTTATATATGCCATGCATACAGTAAGCATTTAGAATGATTATATTAACATCAGACAAACTGAACTTCAAGATAAACATTTCCAGAGATTTTTTTATTCCAGGATAAAGCATTTCTAGAGATAAAGAAGGACATTTCATAATGCTAATAGGGGCAGTTCGTCAGGCAGACAGGACAATCCTCATGTACAACACATTCTTGCCTTATGGTTAAGTTCCAAAATTCATGAAGCAAAGAATGATGAGATTAAAGGGAGAAACTGCAAATTCAATTATCATGCTAGATTTTCACCACTTCTCTCCCAGCAATTGCTTGAGCAACAGGGAAAAAACAAAAACAAACAAACAAACAAATACAGAAATATGCAGATAATCTAACCAATCTCATCCAACACCTTGAGCTAACATTTATAGAATGCAACACCCAACAACTGCATTAATATACATTCCTATCAAGTGCACATGGCATTTTCACTAAGGTAGAGCATATGCTGGGCCATAAAACAAGATTCAATAAATTTATAAAGATTAGAATATTATAGCATATATTCTCAGATCTCATGAAATTAAAATAAAATCAATAATGATAATAAATCTAAGAACATCCCAAATATTTAGAAATTAAACAACATACTTCTAGACGATCCATGTATCAAAGAAGAATAAGGAAAATCACAAAACATTTACAACTAAATGAAAATTAATATATAGCATTTCAAACTTTGAAAATTTCAAAGCAGTGCTGAGAGAAAAACTTAGCATTTTAAATTTATGCTTTTAATACTTAAATTAAAATAAAAGGTCTAAAATGAATGACATAGGCTTCATCTTAAAAAGCTAGACAAATATAAGTAAAACAAATACAAAATAAGTACAATTAAAGTATAGTAAAGGACAAAAAAAAAGTAGAAAATAGACAAACAAGAGAGAATAAAGACCGTTTTTCAGAAAGATCAACAAAATTATTCAACTCCTGGCTTGAATGACTAAGAAAGAAAGAGCGAGAATACAAATTACCAATTTATAAGGAATGAAAGCTGAAATATCACCACAGACCTTCCACATGTAAGAAGAATAATAAGAGAATATTGTGTACAATTTTAAGGCAATAAATTTGAGAACTTAGATGAAACAGAAAAATGTACTGAAATATATACTTACCTAAGCCAGTAAGAGAACATAAATTTGAAAAGCACTATATTGATTTAGAAAATTAATTCATTATTAAAAATTTTCACACAAAAAAACCTTTTTGCCCATATGGTTTCATTGGTGAATTCTACCTAACACTAAGGGAAGAAATAGCACCAATCTTACATAAACTTACTCAAAAAAAAAAAACAGAGGACAAGGGAACACTGTTCAATTTGCTTTATAAAGTCAGCATTATTCCAACACCAAAACCTGACAGAAACATTGTAAAAATAGAAACATAGGTGCAAAATCATTAACAAAGTAATAGAAAATTGAATCTGACAATATTTTAAAAGTTTAAAACATTATTACTAAGTAGGATTCATCCCAACAGTGCATAGTTGGTTTAGCATTTGAAAATAAACCACTGTAATTCATCATATTAGCCCAATAAATGAATAAAAACATATAATTTCAATAGACACAGAAAAATCATTTGATAAAATTATAATAAAATTTGGAGTACAAGACAGAGGACTAGGCAGCCAACTACCCAGACATATTACAATAACGGCTTAAAAGAAACAAGGAAACAGCTACAGATATCTATCTTGGATCCCAGAGCTTCAAATAAATGGATAAGGAAGTAGATCAAATACTGATAAGAGCAAGAAACTGAATAAAAACAGTGAACAAGGAGCGCTAAACTGCTAACCAGCACAGCACGACCATTTTGAATTATTGTAAGCAGTATTCTGGTCAGAGCAAGAACCAGTTGTCCAGGACTATACCAGCACCCACGTTGGTGTTCAAGCAACCAGAGAGTTGGGAAGTAGTGACCCTGCCCAACCATACCCAATCATACCTGCTACCTCATCCACTGGTCAGTTGTCCCCACCTGCTCCAGTACTTCTGGACCACAGACAGACAGCAGCCAACACCCATCCAGCCTGCCCTCAGGTGTTGTCCATGATCCCTGATCAGAGACTCATGCCCACCCTCCCATCTGCTACCAAATCAGCCCAGATACAGGTGGGGTGTGCCCTCGTGCTGCCAAACGAGAGAATGAAGTAACACAACCACCCTGTTGCCTGGATATATTAAAACAGAGCAAAACAAAAAATCAAGGTGGAGCAAACCAACATATAATAAACAAATTAATACAATAATACTGCAGCGTCTCAGAGATACCAGACAACTTCAAGTCACACACAAAAATTAGGACATGATGCCTCCAACAAAGAAGGAAAGTACAGGACCAGAAAAATTGCTGGAGGAATATGTGCCAGTAGTATTGCCTGATCAGGAATTCAAAAGACTTATATTTAGATACATTCAACAGACTGAGAGAAAGTTTGAGGAAACTACAGACAAAATCAAGAAAAACACAAGACGAACTCGAAAAGAATTAAAAAAAGAAAAAACTGACAAAATAAATGTAAAATTTACAAAACATACAAAAGCAGCAAATAGAAATCCAAAGGATTAAAACTAAAATTTCAGAAATGGATAATGCTTTGGAAGGACAAAGGAGTAGAATTGAATCAATGGAGCATGAACTTGCAAGAATGAAGACAAATCTCTCACCACCAACCTGTTGGAGAAATAATCACAGAAAGAATTAAGCAAAATGAAGAAAGCTTAAGATTCATTTGGGACACTGTGAAGAGGTGTGATTTACATGTAATTGGAATTCCAGAACAGGAAGAGACCAAAAAAAAAAAAAAAAAACCACTCAAAATAATGGAATATTTGTTGGAAGACTTCCCAATATCATGAAAGATGGATGATACGCATTCAAAAAGCTCCATGAACCCCAAATAGAATAGATCCCAAAATAAAATCACCAAGACAGATCATAATCAAACTTTCCAAAATCAAAGACAAAGAAAGAAACTTGAAAGCAGCTCAGGAAAAATGAAAAGTCACCTACAAAGGAGAATCATAAAATTAAGCTCTGATTTCCCAGCAGAAACCATGCAGGCAAGAAGAGAATGAAATGACATATATAAAATGCTGAAAGAAAGAAAATGACAACCAAGAACTATACATTCAGCAAAATTCTCTCACATGCGATGGTGAAATTAGGACATTCTTAGAAAAACAAAAAGTAAGAGAATTTGCAAAAGCCAGACCAATCCTACAAGAAATGCTTATGCAGACAACTGGAGATTAAGAAGTACAGCAACCAACCCAGAAATAGAAGTATCAAAGGTAAAACAAACCTACAAGATGGGAAACAGAGAACCAGAGATACCAATTTGTAAATGATCATAATTACAAAGCAAAAAGAGGGAATAAATGTGGTAGTTACAGAACTTCCAAATGGAGAGGAAGTCAAGATGATACCAAGATAGAATGGACTGCTTTAAACTTAGGAAAATAGTGATAAATTACAGCATAACCTCAAAGAATATTAATAAACCTTCACATCAAAATAAAATAGAAGAAAATCATAAAATCCCAGAAAACACTAAACAACAGCAATGAAAGAAATGATAAGGAAATCCACAAACAAAATCAGCTCAGCAAAGAGAAACATATAGAATAAAGAAACCATCAAAACAATAATAAAAAAAAAAAACCACACATAAAACAGCAGCAGTCAATTCATACCTATCAATTATTACATTGAAAGTAAATGGATTAAATGCACCAGTCAAGAAACAGAGAGTAGCAGAATGAATAAGCAAACATGACCCAACAACATGCTGTCTATAAGAGACACACCTTAGACACAAAAACAAAAATAAGCTAAAAATCAAAAGATGGAAAATGGCAAATGGAAATCCAAAAAAAGCAAGAGTGGCAATATTGATTTCTGACACAATACACTCAAAGGCAAAAACCAGCAAAACAGACAAGGAAGGACATTATGTAACGATTAAAAGGTCAAACAAGAGGACATAACCATAATAAATTATCTATGCACTCAATGAAGAGCTTCAAAGTATATAAATCAAACCTTAATAGAATTGAAAGCAGAAATAGACAATTCCACAATAATAGTAGGAAACTTTAATACACCACATTCAGTGAAGGCCAGAACAAATAAAAAGAAGCTTAACAAAGATACAGAGGATCTAAACCACACAATCAACTAAGTACATGTCACAAATGTATACAGAACACTCCACCCAACAATAGCACAATATACATCCTTTTCCAGTCCACATGGAATTTTCTCCAGAATATACCATATGTTAGGCCACAAAGCAAATCTGAATAAATTTAACAAAGCATCTTCTCAGATTGTAATGCTATAAGATCAGAAATCCGCAAAAGGAAGATGAAGGGGAAAAGTCAAATACATAGGGACTGAATAAAATCCTGCTTAAAAACCACTGGGTAATAGAAGAAATGAAAAATGAAATTTAAAAATCCTTGAATTAAATGAGAATGAAAACATACTAAAATCTTTGGGACACAGCAAAAGCAGTGCTCAGAGGACAATTCATAGCAATAGTTGTGCACATCAAAAAGAAGAAAGAATTAAAATCAGCATCTAAACCCAACATCTCCAAATATTAGAAAAAGAACAGCAAAACAAACAAGCAAGCTTACAGTCACCAAAAGGAATAAAATTTAAAAGATTTGAGCAGAAATAAAAGAAATGAAACAGAAAAACAATAGACAGAACCAACAAGACTAGAAGTTGGTCCTGTGAAAAGATTTATAAAACTGACAAATCACTGGCAAGGACAACAAAGGAAAAGAAGGAGAAGATGCAAATAACATGAATAAGAAATGAAATAGGAGATGTCACAACAGAACTTACTGAAATAAAGAGGATAACAACAGAATACTACAAAGAACTGTACTCCAACAAATCTGAAAACCTAGAAAAAAGGAGAAACACACTACCTACCCAAACTAACACAATCTGAGGCAGAAAAGTTGAACAGACCCATTAAAAAAAAAACCTCACTGTCAAGTTGGATCTGACTCATAGCGACTCCTCTTGGGTTTCTGAGGTGGTATCACTACAAAAGTAGATTGCCCAACCTTCCTTCTGAGGAGTAGCTGGTGGATTTGAACCACCAGTCTTCCGGTTAGTAGTCAAAGGCCTTAGGCACTATGCCACCAGAGCTCCCCTATGCCAAAGAAGAAATTGAATAAATCATTGAAAAAAAAAAAGTCCTCCCCCAACACAACCAAAAAAAAAAAAAAAAAAAAAGTCCCAACAACAACAAAAAAATCCTGGCCCAGACAGCTTCATGGCAAATTCTACCAAACATTCAAAGGAGAGCTGACACCAATTCTACTCCAAGTATTCTAGAACATAGAAAATGATGGCATATGACTAAATTCATTCTATTAAGCAAGCATAATCCTGACATCAAAACCAGGAAAAGACATCACTAAAAAAGAAAATTACAGACCAATATCCCTCATGAACATCGATGCAAAAGTTCTCAATACAATCTTAGCCAACAGACTCCAATAACATTAACAAAATTTAATACATCATGACCAAGTGGGATTCATATCATGTATGCAAGGATGGTTCAACATCAGAAAAACAATCAAAACATAATCTGCCACATATATAAAACAAAGGAAAAGAACCACATTATTGTATCAATTGATGGAGATAACACATTTGACAAAACCCAACACCCTTTTATTTCTAACTTTTTGTTGTGATTTGGGTGAAATTTTACAAAGTAGATTCATTTTACATTTAATAGTACATACATATTTTATACTGTGACACTGGTTACATTCCCTGCAGTGTAACAGTTCTCCTCCCACTTCCTCCCTGTGGTTACCTTTCCCTGTGTCCTTCTACTCTATACTTTCCTGCCTCCCTACCTTTCTTCCTGTGCTGCCCTTCTGATATCCCATGGTTGATTGTTCTAAGGAGTCCATCTCCATGATGTAGGTATTCAGCTCATAGGCCTCTCTATTGTTTCACTGAGAGTAAAGCCATGGGAGTGAGTTCAATTCCAGGCCCAAAGGGTGACTCAGGGCAATAGCCTTGGGGGTTTCACCAACCTCTATCAGACCAGTAACCCTGGTCTTTTTTAGAATTTTGAGTTTTGTTCCACATTTTTCTTCCACTCTATCCGGGATCTCCAAACTTGATGCTGAGGAGGCAGCTGCAGGAATCCAGGTGAGGGGAAGGAACCCAGGTCAAAGCCCACAAGTGGCAAGGCAGGAAAGTGGAGGAAAGGAGAGGATAAAGGCCAGGAGGGCTGGGACAGAGCAAGGAGTCAGCAGTGGGATCCAGTAAGGGGAGGTGGGAGAGGTTTCAGACGGCTAAGGGAGACAAAACTGTCTGTTGATTTGTCCTACTATGGTGATGTGTTGCTGTGAGTCTTGAGGCTGTGCCACCGGTGTTTCAAACCCAGTGGCCCAGTGGGGTGCACATGGTGCACAGGTTTCAGCATGGCTTGCAGACTGAGACAGATTAGGAAGAAGGAAGAGGCCATCCACTTCTCAAAGAATTGGCCAGGGAAAAACATTATGAATACTAGAGAAACATTGTCTGATACATTACTGCACAACTTTATGAATATCCCAGAATCACTGTCCAATACAGAGGAGGAGGATGAGTCACTTAGGTTAGAAGGCTCTCAAAATATGACTGGGAAAGAGCTGCATCATCAGAGTAAAACCAGTCTTACTGATAGAGATAAGGTAAAGCTTTCGAGACCTCCATTTGCTGATGTGGCATGACTCAAATTGAGGAGAAACAGCTGCAAACATCCATTAATAATCAGAACATGGAATGTAAGAAGTATAAATCTAGAAAAACTGGAAGTTGTCAAAAATGAAATG
>NW_006921625.1:15027935-15036123 GCF_000298275.1 Orycteropus afer afer | reverse complement strand
AATGCTGAAAGTACCATGGACTGCTAAAAGAACTAACAAATCTGTCCTGGAGGAAGTGCAGCCAGAATGCTCCTTGGAAGCGAGAATGGGCAGACTTTGTCTCACCTATTTTGGTCATCTTTTCAGAAGGGACCATTCCCTGGAGAAGGATGTCATGCTTGGTAAGGTGGAGGGTCAACGAAAGAGGAAAAGGCCTTCAAGGAGATGGATTGACACGGTGGCTGCGATGATGGGCTCAAGTATAGCAGGGATCATGGAGCTGGCGTGGGATTGGGTGGTGTTTCATTCTGCTGCACATAGGGTCGCTATGAGTCAGAGATGACTTGACGGCACCTAACAACAAGAGTGTTTTGTAGTTTTCTTTGCATAGGTCTTTTGTGTCTCTGGTTAGATTTGTCCCTAAGTACTTCACCTTTTGGGTGGTTATTGTAAATGGTTAATTTTAAAAAATCCTTAGATTGAATAATAAAAATAATATTTCATGTCAAAAACAGCTAAAGGGATACTCAAAGGGAAATTTATAGCTTAGAATGGAAAGGTGAAAAATAAATACCTAAAATAACTTAAGGCAAAGAAAGTAGAATAGAAGAAACTATAAAGATAAAACCCAAAATAATGAAATTAGGACACAAAGATCGGATCTGACTCACTGCGACCCTGCCTTGGGTTTCCAAGGCAGTATCACTATGAAAGTAGTTTGCCCCCTCTTCCTTCTGAGGAGCGGCTGGTGGGTTTGAACTACCAGCCTTCTGGTTAGCAGTCAAATGCCTTAGGCACTATGCCACCAGAGTTCCTAAAGATAAAATAGAAAGGTTAATAAAAACAAATGTAGGTGATTCTCCCCATTTTAGAATTGACTCACTACATACTAAAAGGCAAAACCAAAATCTTTTCCTTCTCAGTGATGAGTGCTTTGGGGCTTTTAAATGCTAAATTCTGTGACTTCCAACCAAATGGCAAGGAGAGAGGGAAGGGGACTGCAGTCCTGGTCATTTTATCCTTCTGTTCTTCAGCTCTGTGTTCTAATCAGTAGAATATACTTCTCGGGATGGGAATAAGACAACATGCTTTCTACCATGGTACTTTGTCAACTTCAGAAATTAAAGCAAAATAGAAATTCAAAGCACAATCTGCAGAGGCAACCCTTTTAAATGACTTTTTAAAAGAAGAAAGTCCTACGGCCAATATGGGATGAAATACAAACAGGAAATGGGGACCCGATGCTACTTTGATATGAGAACAATATAATCATCTAAGTCCTGGCTGGTGCTGCCTTCTCGCTATACAAGTTAATTTCTTCCTTTTTAGTATAGCAAAATGTAATCCTCAAATACTTAGGTCCTTTAAAAAAATTCCCCCTAGAGCAGCAGAAGCGATTATTGTGAATGATAAGTAAATTTGTCAGCATTAGCGCTCCAAAGTGGCATCCGTCCATCTACCTGGAGACTTGCCTGAAGGTGGAGGGATCAGGGACAGATGGCTCCAGGACACTGTAGGGTGGCTGTTGCTGTGTCCTACTTTCCATTCTGACATTGCAACAATATTATGTGTAATTTCGTATTTGCTAAAATATTGGAAATCCTTTTAATTGAATAAATTTACTGAAAAGCTTCACAGATTTAAATGGTCTTACGAGTCATTTACTAGAAAAGATTGATTTCTCTAAGAAGATCCAGCTGTAACTTGCCCAGAGCATTGTACAAATTCTTTAGAACTGGTGGCGTTTTTTTTTTGTATGTCAGTCTAGTTGAAAATGATACTCAATAGTTCTATTTATCGGTGGAGAAAACTTGTTTAAACATATTCAGAATGCTGCTTCTGTTTTCATTGAATCTAATCCTTCTGTTTCCCTTGTTAAGAAGGTTTAAATATAAACACAATCAAATTTGTTCTATGTGAGCTGTTAAAACCCTACAGTAATACAAAGTGGACCAAAATAGCTCTCCTGTAATTCATTTTAGAAATGCAATGCTGTTTATTATTAGGACAGAATGATAACACCTAAAGAGATGAAAAAATAAAAAGCGAGAGAGAATCCTGTTCACAATTAGAATTAATGAAACTGAGTTCATAATTCTAGACTGCTGGGCCCTGAGGACGGGGAACAAGTCTTAACCTTCTTTACAAACTCAGCTCCTGGGACAGAAGCTGGCTTGCTGCAGGTAAATGTTGATTAACTTGTTGGAAGTGCAGCGGCCAAAACAAATAACATCCCTTTCTTCCCAACCTAAGAGACACACGGGAGTCGGACAACCAGAGACAAAAATATCAGTTTTCTTAAAGATAAAAGTAGAGGACGTGGCATCGTGCATCCAGTAGGCTTCTTAACTCTTCTTCCTGAATTAGATGGAGTTGACCCCTCAGTCACAGGCAGCTCTGGCCAACTAGAGGTCCCCCTTACAGACGTGGAAACCACCCACTGAGCTCACAGAGTGACCAGTTGCCTAGTCATGACCCAAAGGCACGCATCCTGCAGACAGCCTGGCTCTGAGCCGTGGATCCCAAGTTCCCTTTCCAAATCCACCAATCAAGTGAGCCAAGGCCCTCCTGGCAAGGGATGGGGAGAAAGAAGCTAGAACTGTTCCAAATGCCTTTTGGGGAGCAGAGTGGGGATTTTGTCCCATCTATAGAATGTGGTTTAAAGTCATACATTTTATTAGTCTATACATGCTTCACTGGGGCAAGAGTTTTCTATGCTTGGTGTGGTAACCAGAGTAAACCTGCTGGCAAATATTTCGTCAACGAACGTCAATATTCACGCACTGCTTATGTTTGAAGTCTGCCTTCTATTTAAACTATCTGACTGTCAAAGGAGTGACTTGATCCCTTCAACTTGATCATTTATACTTTTGCATTATCCTTCCCTCTCTGCCATCATTTATTCCTTAGTCTCTCTTTGTAACCTGTTGCTGGGGAAACTCAGTAGTTCTAAGCTTAGGCAACTATTTCAATCAGGAAACTGTTCTTTAATGATCTTAATTGGTTGGAAAGAGAAACCCTTGAGAGAGTGCACCTTCTGTTCGGCTTTGAGTTTTATACTTCCCGAATGTGTGACAAATATTAAACAATCGCTTTGATTTGGGGATTCGGGCTCAGATCAAAGGTACTATCATCAAACACTTAGCGAGAGGTGATGAAACCAGGCATGGCTCTGCAGTGCCGAATGAAGAGGTGCACACCCGGGCATCCAAAGGGGTTTGCAGAGCGGCTCCTGTGAGATTGAGGCCGATATGGAAGACACCTTGGTGCTACGCACTGCAGGTGTCTTCCACACCCCCTTCTCTGGTTCTCTCCCACAGTTCTGTGGGTATTGTCCCAGCCCTGAGTCCACATCAGGTTTGATTGCTCAAGACTGAGTTATTAGAATTATGTAAAATACAATGACATGCTCTCAATGTTTAAAAGTGGCATTTTCTGAAAAATATGAGGGAGGGAATGGCAAAGCCCACACCTTGTATCTTATAGTCATGAGTTTTGAGAGATCATTAAGCCTACACCCCCACCAGCCCACTTCATCATTCTACAAAAAATGGAGAAACAGAAGCAAACAAATTTTATAAGTTGAACAAAATTACAAGGCACATAAGTGACTAGGTCAAGGCAAGAACTCAGTTTTTCTGACCCTTTCTCTCTCCTGATTAATCTGTGCTCTTTAAATGTTGGAAACGTGAAGGAAGACTTACCTGAGTCTAGAGGAGAAGGTAGTTGAATGAATGCTCCGTTGCTGCTTGTATTTCGTGTATCACGTTACTTTGCTTAAATATTAACTAAAGTCAGCACTAAGTTGCAGATACCATGTTCTAGCCCCAAGCATGACTGACCGTTGGCTCACAGTTTTTCAGCCCCTGACAGCCTTAATTTCTCTTCTCAATAAACTGTATCACGAGGTCACTGTACCGAAAGTCCAACTCCATTGAACAGATCATAGCTCAAATCTGGGAAATTCGGGAAAGGACTGATCCTGGAGTCGGCCTCCTTCCGTGAACAGGCCCAGAACTTAAATAGCTAAATTAGCCTCAATGGTTTAGGGTTTTTTGGAGGAGGTTGTTGATTTGAGGTCTTGGGGCTTCCGGTGAGATGACGGGAAAGGTTTTAGCATCAACTTTTCAAAGTGTGAAAGTGAAAGGGTCCAAATAAGAGTGAGGGGAAGGGGAAGATTGGGCAACAGTACCCCTTCTGTCCCACAGTTGCCGAGAATGAACGAGTCAAACCAGGACTGTGGCCTAGCCAGAAAAAAGAGAGGTGGGTGATTCAAACCACCTCCGGGCCACCTCATTTTGGAATCTGACTCTGGAAAGGCATCATGCAGTCCCCACCGGGCTTTCCTGGGTTCTGAAAAGGCCATCTCGCACCACCGCCAAGAATCGGACACCTGGGAAAACCACAGGCCCAGCTCAGGGAAAAGGAGGGCAGGAAAGGCCAAAGACGCTCGCTGACAAGAAACTCGTGACAGCCCCAGAGGAGAAAAGGAAAAAAAGCCCTCCCAGAGAGGCCCAGGATGGAAGACTCTGCCAGGTGGCACCACTTCAGTTTAATTAGACAAAGCCTGGAAGGGGGTGGGGTGAGCCCTGAAAGCAGAGACACCTGGGGAGTGAGTGTGGAGGGGGGTCGGGGGCAAAGGTCGAGAAAAACAAGCCACCTGGGACCACTGATGGAAACACTACCCCCAGGATGGAGTGTGAAGGAGGCAGGTCAAGGAGGCTCACAGAAAGCAGAGCGGAGACACAGAGTTGGCGGCGAGGCAGCTGAGGAGGCAGGCACTGCCCATTAGCCAGCCAGCTGTCAGTCCAAAGAAGTCAAATGAACCTGGAAGAAAATGGCAACGCTGACAGTGACATCACTGAGAGAACGCCCTCACTGGCTTATCAAACGGAATGAAAGTCAAATCAGGAGGCCTGCCACAAAATACGGGAGCCTAACCTAAGTAAGGGAGCTCTGGTAGCGTAGTGGCAAAGGCACTTGCCTGCTCACCAGAAGGCTGGCGGTTCAAACCCACCAGCCACTCCTCGGAAGGAAGGTTGGGCAATCCTACTTCCGTAGTGATACTGCCTCGGAAACCCAAGGAGGGGTCGCTATGAGTCAGGGCCGACTCGACGGCAAACAACAACCACCACCACCACCTAAGAAACCGTTTCTTTCCTTCTTTTTGCTTTTGTTTGCTGGAAGTATCTGTTTACTAACAGTATGGCTTAATGAAAGTCAAATCAGATTTTTCTATTTTCTTCCCATCTTTCTATTTTGAAAATTTCAAACTTGAGAGAACAGTGCACGCCATCCGTGTGTGCCCTACACCTGGCTTCACAGTCCGTTCACGTTTGGCTACATTCGCTCTAGCTTCCCAGCTACTTTTTTTCCTTTCCTGAACTACTTAAAAATAAGTGCAAACATGAAAACACTTCACACCTAAATACTTGAGCAGGCACTTCCTAAGAATAAGGCCATTCTATTACATAACCATCAACATTTCTAAGAAAATTAACATTGGTTTTTATCTAATATGGAGTTCAGGTGTAATTTTCTCAAAAGAACTCATTTTCTAATCCCGAATCCAGTATGGATGCAATGCATGAAGTATGTCTCCTTAGTCACTTTTCATCTGGAACGAGCCCCTTTTGTTTGTTTTCTATGACACTGAAGTTTTTGAAAAATGTATCACAATGTGGATTTGTCTGATTGTCTTCTCATGATTAGATTTAAATTAAATACCTTCCTGGAAGGAAATTCTACCTTAAAGGGTCTGTCTCACCTAAATGACAGAAAACATCTGTCAGAATGGCATTAAGCCGTCACATTTCTTTACAATTTACAGTTGATGTCATGGTTAATCACCCCCCCCAAAAAAAAAGATTCACAAGAAAATGTCTCGGTCATAACCCGATCATTAAAACAGATAGAATTATTAACCACCCAGCAAGTACTGAACATTGAATTTTGTGCTAAGATTCTTGGTAAATAAAGCAATTTGATAAATAAACCAAATTCTGGTAAAGAAGCAATCTAATTCACAAAGAATTTTTTATTTTTTAATTATTGAACTGAACTTGACAAGAAATTTATCACAAAGCACCTTGAGGAAACAATGAAAGGCAGTGCCATCCACGGTGGCTCCCCAGCAGAGGCGGCATCAATCTTCAAGGAGAACCTAGGTCACAGGGATTCTGAACTCGGGTGGGAAGGCCCCATGTGCTCTGGATGCCAGATGTGTGGTGGGAAAGCTGGCGGTTTTGAAAATTGAGCCTGACTCCTATTCTTGACCAGATGGTGAGCCACTCCTCTGCAGGGCAGGGGTTGACTTGAGGCTCCATTCATATTCTTTGGCACATACAGACTCAGAATTTATATAATTTAGAGCGTGGCTAAAGCCAGGTAATAACGTTAGTCAAATATTCCTAACATTGACCAAAAGATCTATCTAATTTAACTCTGAAAATAGCACATGGTCATGATAAAAAAAAATTAGAGCAGACCAAAAGGAACTTAGGAGAAATTAAATTTGTCTCCTATGCAAATACTCCAGTCCTTTTCCTCAGAAGCAACCATCAGTCTCTTAGGTTCTTCAGTAATGTTCCATGCAAACACACACATGCACATATATATTTAACATGCAAAGTATACAGACTTCTTTCCCTTTAACAGTGTATCTTGTGTATTTTGGTGTACCAGGATATACAGATCTAGCTAATACTTTTTCACTTGTGTGTAGTATTCCATCAAAAGGATGTACCGAAAATTGTTTAGCTAGTCACCTATTTCCAGTTTTTTGTTATTATCAAAAATGTTGCAATCATCACCCTGGCAAGTGCATGTTCCTATCCATGTTCCAGAATATTTGTAAGACAAATTCCTAGAATAAAATTGCTAGGTCAAAAGGGGGATGGTTCTAAAACTCAAAATCATTAAAAAAAAGGGGGGGGGCGGGATCCAGGTTTGCTGGTCTGATGGAGCCTGATGGAACCACTGAGACTATGGTCCCTGGCTGCCCTTTCAGTCTGGAATTGAACCCACTCCTGTGGCTTCCAGCCAAACAAAAGACACACATATGAGCTGAACATTTACATTAGGTAGATACACTCTTTGAAGAGAAAAATCATGGGAGAATAGAAGGGCTGTGTATGCACAGGGAGACAGTTCAGGGGACAGGAGTGCATGGGAGGGAAGGATACAGGGAAGAGGTAACTATTGGGAGGAAGTGGGAGGGGAGCTGTTGCACTGTGGAAAATTGCAGTCAACGTCATGAGGCAAAGTGTATGTGAGCTGCTGTATAAAAAGTGAAATTTGCTCTGTAAACTTTCATCCAAATCACAATTAAAAAAAGGTGGACGGGGGAATGGTTCTAAGCCTTTAAACAGATGTGAAATTGCACTCCAAAGGGCTCATCTCAGGTTACACTCTAACTGGTGGATGAGTGAGCTGCTTTCTGTTCCTCCTTGCAAACCCAGTCTATCAACAAGCTTGACCCATATGATCGCTGAAACGTGGCACCTTCCTTGTTGTTTTTCCAATTTGCATGTTTATGAGGATATTTGGGTTTCTTCTGCCTGTTTGTCTTTTTATTGTGGGTATGTTTCCTTTATATAATAGAAAAATTAGACCTTCGTGTTGTAACCTTTTCCCCATTTTTTCATTTGTCTTATGGCTTTGTAGTATTTTGTAGTTTTATATTTTTTATGTAGTCAAATATACCTATTTTTTCCTTTATACCACTTAGGTTTTGGGGTAAGTATATAAATACACCAGAGGAAGTCCAAGTATAAAGAAAATTATTGAAGTTAGAAATGTAAAGAATAGGCTAAATAATTAAACACAACCAAAGAGAGAATAAGTGGAGTGGAATATAGTGTGAAGAAATTACAGAGACTAATGCACAGAAAAACAATGAGGTGAAAAACAGGAAAAAGAGGTTAAAGGTTATGGAGACAAAGTGAACAATTCTAGTAACTGACACATATCTAATCAAAATTACAGAAGAAGATACTAGAGAAAAAGGCAAGAGGCAATATAATATTCAAAAAGATGAGAGGTAAAGCTTTCCTTAAAAAAGTATGTTGAAAAATAAATACTCTCATTTTCAGAGAGTCTAGTGAATACAAAACAAGATAAATAAACAAAGTATAGACAAGAACATCACAAAGAAATTTCCCGAGTTCCGGCAAGATGGCGGACTAGGCAGAAGGATTGCACAGACCCT
>NW_006921625.1:15021216-15023058 GCF_000298275.1 Orycteropus afer afer | reverse complement strand
AAAAAAAAAAAAAAACTATTTAGAATTTATTTCTGTAAAAAGGAAAATAACCCTAAGAGGAATGTCAGAAAAGTAAGAAGAAATTTAAAAAAAAAGGAAAGAAAAAAAGGAAACCAAAATATCTATAATGTGTGACGTTAAAAAAAGATGCTAGAACTAAAATTGGACAACAATATATAAATTGGAAGGGGAATGTAAAAAATGGTGTGGGGGTGGCATCGTCTGACCTCCTCTAACCTCCCAAGGGGAAGACAGACTCATTGTCTGCATCAAGAACTGGTTGATCAACCAGGGCTGGTTTCTATGAGGTGGTGGTCAGATAAGCCTCCACCGTCCAACCTTTTTACAAATTCTCACACCAGCTGGTCTTCCACGCACTCTCTACTTCTCTGCTGGGTTCAATAATTCATTGTAATGGCCACACAGAACTCACAGACAATACTCATGTTGATGGGGTTAATTAGGGAAGTTAACAGGTGACAACTCAGGATCAGAAATGACTCAGATACAGTTCTTCAATCAGGACAGCCTGTTCTCAGCAGTGCCCACAAGCATGCTTCTCACTTGTCCTCGCCTACGGGCTCCTCCACTGCTTTTGTTGTTGTTGTTATGTGCCGTCAAGTTGGCCCGACTCATAGCGAGCCCTCCTTGGGTTGCCGAGGCTGTATCACTACGGAAGTAGATTGCCCAACCTTCCTTCCAAGGAGTGGCTGGTGGATTTGAACCACCAACCTCGTGGTTAGCAGTGAAATGCCTTAGGCACTACACTACCAGAGCTCCTCTGCCCTGCTTAGGCAAGTGTTTTTACAAAGCTCTTTTAGTCTCTGCCAGAGGCACCCACTCCTCCAGTAAGCCTCCTGCCTGAAGGCACTCAGCTGTCTCACTCCCTGGGCTGGGAAGCCCCCGGCACCATCTCCTGCTGGTCTCTCGGCTTTGCTGCCTCAGTCACCATTCCTGTCAGTGCTTCTCACCATTTCCTGCTGTCTCGGCAAGGTGTTACAGCGCTCTCTCTCTCTGCCAGGTCCAGGAGATTCCCAGAGCAGGACTCCAGGTCCTGGACACACTCTAGCCCCATCTCTTCTTCTTGGTGATAGTCAGGTCCCCCCTTTCTACCTCTGGGATATTTCAATTTAAGCCTAGTGGGATGGCAAAACTGACCAATCTACGTTAGGGTTCCAGATGCCTTATTCGCGTGGTCTCACCCCCACAAGAGTGCCATGCACCTTATTTACACTATTAGCAAGCTACCCAATCCCCTTAGTGGGCCACAAGCACCTCGTATTTGCATAACCCTACCCAGCCTTTTGTTGGAGTTACAAAGACTTTGGCTAGAAGGGCATTTAAGTAGTTCACTGCACCACAGGAGATGACCAAAGTTAAATGATTTTACAGTTCTTGTATTGTTGAGAAGACAATACATTTAAATTTAGATTTTGGTAAGTTAAATATGCGTGGTAAAAATTCAAGGGCAATTACTACAAGAATAAAATTAGAAGGTATAACAATTTTTAATCTTGCAGAGGGAATAAATGGAATGAGGAGGAAAAGAAAATTTAATCCAAAAGAAGAGTTTTAAGTAGTTGGGGATGGGGGGAGAAACTTATAAAAAGACAAATGGAAAAGCACAAAATAAAAGGGTAGAAATAAATCCAAATACTTCCATGACAAACAGATGCAAATATTCTAAACTCTTTAGTTAAAAGACAAAATTGGAACGGGGCAAGATGGCGGACTAGGCAGAAGGATTCCCTCTTCAACAAAGAAAAGGGAAACCAATTAACACAGACACAGAAGATAATCTTGGACCCCTGAGCCTTGAAGGAAAGGATGCAGATTTGGACT
>NW_006921625.1:15015884-15017221 GCF_000298275.1 Orycteropus afer afer | reverse complement strand
AAAAAAAAAAAAAGACAAAATTGTCAGACAGGATTTAATAAAAATCTGAGTTACACGACTATGGCTACCAAAATCTATTCTCTCTTATTTTCATGGTAAAAATGTTCATATTTTCATGTACGAGGTCCATGGCTGCGTAGCTTCCCAGGCTCTATTAAGGCTTGCATTGTGTGATAGTTTTGTAGCATAGTGACTAAGGCACTTGACTGCTAACCAGAAGGCTGGAGGTTCAAACCCACCAGCCCCTCCTTGGAAGGAAGATGGGGCAATCTACTGCCATAGTGATACTGCCTCAGAAACCCAAGGAGGGGTGGCTATGAGTCGGGTCCGACTGGACGGCACGTAACAACAACATAACAACAAGATACTGCTTTGTGCCTCCCCCACTGATCCATGGTGCTGGCTCCATTGTCATCCAGCAAAGAGACCAGTCTAAGGGTTAGCAGAGCAATGTCATGAAGGGTGATCCCTGCATGACTGTATGGAGAGGAACCACTCTTTGGATTGCACTGCCCATCCTTCACTTACATGAGAGGGAACTTGTTTAAACCACTGGCTTATAATCAGATCTAATCTTACACAAATTCTTTCTGAATATCAGATAAATCCAAAGAAAGTAGGAGAGGGGAAAAATCAGCACAGTCACACATCTTCAAACTTTCTCTCCACTCCTCAATGTATAGTTACATTGTGTTCTGCTGTTGTTGCTGTTAGGTGGTGACAAGTTGACTCCAAGTCATAGTGACCCTGTGTGCCCAAAACATTGCCCAGTCCTGCCCATCCTCATAATCACTGCTGTTTAAGCCCATTTTTGCAGCTCTCTGTTATCCATTTCATTGAGGGTCTTCCTTTTTTTTTTTTGCTGACCCTCTACTTTACCAAGCAAGATGTCCTTCTCCAGGAACTGGTCCCTCCTGATGACATGACTTAAGTAAGTGAAATGGAGTATCACCATCCTCACTTCTAAGGAGCATTTTGGCTATACTTCTTCCAAGCCAGATTTGTTCATTCTTCCGGCAGTCTATGGTAGATTCAATACTGTATTCTCTGGTGGCATAGTGCCTAAAGTATTTGGCTGCTAACCAGCAGGCTGGCAGTTCAAACCCACCAGGCACTCCTCGGAAAGAAGACTGGGCAATCTACTTCCGTAGAGACACCGCCTCGGAAACCCAAGAAGGGATTCTCCCCTACTCTATAGGAGCTCTGGTGGTGTAGTGCTTAAGGCATTTGATTGCTAACCAGAAGGTTGGAGGTTCAAGCCCACCAGCCACTCCTTGGAAGGAAGATGGGGCAATCTACTTCCGTAGTGATACCGCCTCGGAAACCCAAGGAGGGGT
>NW_006921625.1:15010159-15015559 GCF_000298275.1 Orycteropus afer afer | reverse complement strand
AAAATATCATGGTTTGGGTCAGGCTCACCTTAGTGCTCAAAGTGACATCTTTGATTTTTACACTTTAAAGTGGTCTTTTGCAGCCGATTTGTCCAATGCAATATGTTGTTTTATTTCTTGACTGCTGCTTCCATGAGCATTGGTTGTGGATCCAAGTGAAATGAAATCCTTGACAACTTCAATCTTTTCACCATTTATCATGATGTTTCTTATCAGTTCAGTGTTGGGTTTTTTGTTTTCTTTACACTGAGGTGAAATCCACACCGAGTCTGTAGTCTTTGATCTTTACCCGTAAGTGCTTCAAGTCATCTTCATTTTCAGCAAACAATGTTGTGTCACTTGCATATTGCAGATTCTTAATGAGTCTTCCTTCAATACTGATGCAGTGTTCTTCATAGAGTCCAGCTTCTTGGATTACTTGTTCAGCATAAAGATTGACTAAGTATGGTGAAAAGATACAACCCTGACATACACTTTTCCTGATTTTAAACCATGCAACATCCACTTGTTCTGATCGAGCGACTATTCTTAGCCTATGTACAGGTTTGCATGAGCACAATTAAGTGTTCTGGAATTCCCATTCTTCACAATGTTTCCATTATTTGTTATACGATCCATACAGTCAAATGCCATTGTGTAGTCAGTAAAACATACGTAAACATCTCAAATCATACTCACTTTATTCTCAATAAAAAGGCTAACTCAGGCATCATTAGATCTTGGGTATGAAGATTTTTCAGTTAGATTTATTCAATTTAGAAGCTACTGAAAAATGATTCCTTTTATATACAATTCTAATCCATTCAGCTGTTTGGTACTTATTTTTCTCCAAACCAAAGAACTCACATGTCAGCATGTTGAGTGTTTGTCTCTTAACTTGCACTGTCTTTCTAAGTAACACAGCTGAAATTTCAAGTGAAGAATAATAATGAATTCTCTGCAATGTAGAAAGAGTTGCAATTGTATCATTTCTTTTAATTATTCAAGAATTACCCTATACTGAAGATAATTCAGTATATTTTTCAATCTTTCTTAGAAACATCTCCCAAGTTTCAACTCTTTTTGTTCAAAATTAAACTCAAAGGTTAATGAAGAGAATCATGGATGCCTTGCACATGAGTTCATAACCAGTTCTTTATGCGATGGAGTGCACCCATCCTGGCTCATTGTCTTGGCTCAGCATTCATCAAATGATAGGAAGTTTCATCCTCTCAAGGAGGTAACACTCAAATTCCACCAGCTGATGCTTCTACACTTATCTCAGTTCTTAATTTGTAACGTTAAGTCAGCATCAAAGGATTTTTCTAAATGTCCCTTAAAAAATGGGGGTGGGGGGAAGAGTATGGCTGCCATGAGCTCTTGGTGGACATCACTCACTGATTATGGCTATATTCCTTTGTCTATCTTGTTCAACTCTGTATCATTAGTGTTAAGAATAGTGCTTTACACATAGCAGGTATTCAATATATATTCGCTAAGTGGAGAAAGGAAGGATAGATGATGGATGGATACAGCATTAGATTGATGGATAAATATTGGGTTGGATCAATGGATGGATGGGAGAGCCCGAATGAGCCCTCACCAACTTCCACGACACAGCAGCAACTGCTGATTGATCAATTAACACCCAAGATGAAATTGACTTGCCAGCCTAGACTGGGGCCTTTCTGGCTGTCCAATGGGAGACATGTACAGTAAGGAAGACACTTGAATCAGAAAGGCCTATCTTGCTTAGTGTCTCATCAAACTCTTTTATTTTTGCATTGTGACATAATTTTTAAGACTGTTTTTGTATCTAGAGTTTCCATAAGGCTCCTAAACCAAGTGGATCAATGTACTCCCTGATTCAGTCAGGGACCACCAAGGTTTCTTTCTTTCTCATTAATTACAAACATAAGTCACAGTAGAACGGGAGCACCTCCCTTCATCAAGGACAATGGAAAGTGTTTTGTAATAACCACAGTGGCAATATTTTAGAGTGCAGATAATTAAAATCTCAGCATGCTGCCATCCAAATCACATATAACAAAAAAGCAAAACCCTTACGCCCTATTTCAAAGAAGCAGCCACTAAACAACTCCTTGCCCTCCTTTCCTTCCCTAACATGCATTTACTGAGGACCTGGATGTGACATGTGGCCTGCGACAGTGGGAAGTAGTGGTGAGCAGATACTTTATTCTGTTCCGTATGTACACAGACAAGCAGTGCACACAGACATGTAAACAAACAGCTAGAGCAGAACACTGCAAGCCCTCAAGAAAACAAAGGAATGAAGACTCTAATGGGTCATGCTCATCCGATTTTGGTGGACTGCCTGTAATTTGATCTGGATATTTATTTCAGTCTGTTCTCAGACAGAAAATTATCTGCAGTAATCCCTTCTTCTCTAGATCCAATTCCTACTGCCTGTTAAAAACTCTCTTTTTATTCACTAAAAGGGGCTTCCTTATAACATCATTTATAATAATTTTCCCTACCAATCCTACGGGTCTTAATAAAAATAACTTGATCATCCACTCAACAAATATTTACTGAGCACCAACTATTACCAGGCACTGTGCTAGGGCTCAGTGTGACAATGGCTAGAGTTTCACACCCTCTTCCAGGAATTCTTAGTATGTATGTTTTAAAATAGCTGTAGACCCCAAAATAAGGGCACAAGAACGTACAAGAAAGGGGTTTGCTGGAGGTCAGCAAGGATAAGATGGGCTACTCTGTTTGGACCAGAAAGAGCAGGATTGGAAGAAATGCTTGATGAAAAACTTATTAAGATGCCCTATTCCACAAATGATCTGAGGGGATTTATAACAGCACATACAGTTCAGAAGGAGGAAATAAAGAATTGAAGGCGTCAAGACAAAGAGAAATAGGGATACCAAAATAATAAAGGTGGAATAAATTGACCATTGAGAGAGAGATGCATGCTCAGATTCATTTCTGGTCACTTGTTAGTAGCTCCTGTCCAGCTGACCCGGACTCCTGGTGGCCCCTGCATCAGAGCACACGTGGCTCCGCACGTTTCAGGGCTGATTTTTTTAGAAGATCACCAGGCCTGTCCTCTGAAGCACCTCTCGTGGACTCAAACCACCAACTTTCCTGTTAGCAGCCGAGTGCTTTGCCTTTGTGCCACCCAGGGACTCCAGACTACTAACTGACAGCAGTTAAAAAAAAAAAATCTAGAACGATTTCAATTCCAATGAGATCTGGTGTAGTCAAACCAGAGGAGTTGAAAGCCACCGGGGAAGGCAACACTACACCGTAAGGACCAGGATTGAGACTTACGACGGGCCAGATACTCCCTCAGTCTGGTGGGAACCAGATTTCACTCCATATGTATACTATTGGATTTATAATAAGCATCTAATTTATAAACAACTCATCAAGTGGTATAATGCTAAAGTAAAACTATGTGGGCCAGGAGTCGGGGGAGCTCCTTATCCTAAGGAGTACTTAAGGCATTTGACTGCTAACCAGAAGGTTGGTGGTTCATATCCACCAGCCACTCCACAGAAGGAAGGCCGGGCAATCTACTTCCATAAAAATTTACCATCTCAGAAACCCAAAGGGGGTCACTATGAGTCGGAAACAACTCGATGGCAGGGAGTTTGGTTTTTGGGTTTAAAATGTGGATGGCCAAGAATCCCAGTGTCTACAGGCAGCTGAGTGACCTGGGAACCCTCAAGTTCCCTTGCCTCGGAGCAGGGACAGGCAGTTGAGGGACCAGATGTGGTGTTGGTCCCCTGCCCCCTCCACCAGTTCAGAAGAAAGAAGTCAACAAATGAATGGCCTCAGCCTCCAAGAGGTGAGTTTCCAAGATACCAAAGCCCCGCCTCCAGGAGTGACCCCAGGACCCCTGATCTGTCCCCTTCCTGGCTTGCTTCACCAATCAGGTTTTGATCACGGCTCCCATACAACCAAAGCAATGGCTCTACAAAAACTGCTCCCCCGATGAAATAATACTTAAGAGTGTTAATCAGCACATTTTAAATTAGTGTTAATTTCCATCTTTTTTTTATCTAAAATCTACTCACTTAAAAGCCAAAGGGCCATCTTAATGTCCTCTCAATACCGGAATGTGCCTAGAAGAGTGGAGCCTCACATTTGGGAAGACTTACTGCTAGATTTCAGGCCACATTTTCTTCTTTATTTAATTAAAATACACGGATTGTCTTCATCACCAACTCTTCCTGAATATTTCATGTTTTGCACTTTACTTGCTGTACACAGCTTCACAAGCATGCATATTACTCAGTATTCCCAACAGATGGTCTCAAGTGCTACATATTATATAGCATTAAATGAATGGCTTAGTAAACAAATGAGTCAAGAATTAAAATATTTTACAGCTTATAAATCATGAAAGATGTTCAATAACAGCACATTAATAAAAATAAAAAAACAAAACCTTTAAATGTAAACAAAAACATTTAATGCCGCTATTGGATCAGTCAGCAACTGTTGGTGGTAGTTACGTCCCTCCTGCATGGTCTCCTAAGGTATAACCTGCAGTTGACAACTGGTTTGCGAGTAAGCCTGACCATTGCTTCCCTTCTCCACCCAACTCTGGGGGCTCTCTGTTCTCCTTCCTTAATGCCACCATCAATCTAGGAAAGGAAATTAAACTCAACCAGTTTTGTTACTCTTTAAATTTAGCAATATTGCGGTGGAAAAGGTTCAACTACAAGTTCAAATGGCAGATTCAGAATTAACGTGATTTTCACTGTTTTCTGTGCTTACTCAGTATTGAGGTGTATAGCACACTCATCTAATGTTGGTATTGACATTTTCTTGAAGATTTGCATGATGGTTGAAAAGTAGTAACAGTAACCCACACTTGGCAACTTTTGCCAGTGTTCAGCTGTCTTTGAACCCATTTCATGTTAATGTTCAGACATTACTCCACTGAGAAAGACAAACCAATATAACGCTCTTCTGTTGGACGCACTTTCTCACAGTGCCCTTATTTCAAATTGCTATTTAACCTGCTACATAGTGACTTTTTTCCTGATTAGTATTTCTGACATTCGAATTTCATTCTAGATTTCTCTAGGCTAACACTACCTGGCCAAAGGTCCCAATGCAAATAAAAATGAGAGCTCACTTTTGACTGTGAAAAGAATGTAAGCTTTGTATGAACGAGTAAATTATTTGACTAAATGATTAGAAGGATAGCAAAGGTACAAAGGGCCGTTAAGTAAAATCTCTTACCTAAGCTCTGGTGGGAGCTCTGGTAGCGTAGTGCCTAAGGCACTTGACTGCTAACCAGAAGGCTGGCGGTTCAAACCCACCAGCCACTACTTGGAAGGAAGGTTGGGCAGTCTACTTCTGTAGTGATACTACCTCGGAAACTCAAGGAGGGGTCACTATGAGTTGGGTTCGACTTGACGGCCCATAATAACA
>NW_006921625.1:15008363-15009989 GCF_000298275.1 Orycteropus afer afer | reverse complement strand
GTCCGACTCGACGGCACATAACCACAACAAGGTCCCAAGGCTGTTTCAGCAGGTATCTTAAGGTCCACTATACAGTTTCACACACACATTCAAAGCTCTACTCTACCACATTTTCGGAAGCATTCTCTGTTTTCTTTTCTACACTGTTATCTGTAACCACAGGTAAAAGGGTCTTTGTGATGCCAGGGTACCCTACTTAACCAAATACGGAATAGCCAAACCGTACCAAGTAGAAGAACATTTTGGGAGTTTCAATGAAGACCCCTGTGTGGTTTTTCCTTCTGAATCACAACATGAATCTTATCACACAAACAAAACATATCATAGTGATGAGTCGACAGGAATCATTGCGCATTAGCTTAGGAACAGTCTACCTACATGAAGCTTCATCATACTTGAAGGTTAAGTTTTTCCAAAAACATTTAAGTCATCAAAAAATTAAAAACAGAAGTTCATAAACAAAGTCAAGACTGGCAAGGAGAGTTACCGTGAGCCACGGAAAGTGCTGTCCAAAGCACATGGAGCTAAGGAAGAGGGAGGGGGTATCTTTCCACAGTGGTTCTCGAATTGCAGTGTGCAAGAGAATCAGCTGGAGGGTTTGCTGAAACTGAAATTGTATTTATGGTTTCTCTAGAGAGATCAGGTAAACTGGAGGGCTTGTTAAGAACAGGTTTCTGGGACGAACCCCCAGCATTTCTGATTCAGGAAGTCTAGGGTGGGGCCTGAGAATTTGCGTCCCTAACAAGTTCCAAACTTTGAGAAACACTGATCTAAACCATCCATCCTTCCTGATCTGGCTAAGATCATAAAGGATGGTAGAATCTTCACAAACAAAATCGAGCACTAACAGTTCATGTCATTGTATTTTAACTGAGATATACATTATTCAGCTGACATTTGAATAATACGATCCCTCACCAAAGCAATCAAAAATCCCAGTATAACTTCTGACTCCCCAAGAACTTAACTACTAATAGCATACTGTTGACCGGAAGTCTTAATCGATAACATCAACCGTAGATTAACAGTTTTTGCTGTGCAGTTCTTACTCACACGAAGACATTCGCACACTACACAAGTTAAGTTTATTACCTGTACAGCATGGTGATTATGTACGATTCATTCAGTGGAAGTGGGACATCACAGAGGTCTTCATCCTTGTTGTCTTCACAATGAGTAGGCTGAGGAGGAGGAAGAGGAGGGGTTGGTGCTGCTGTCTCAGGGGTGGCAGAGATGTAAGGGGAGGCAGGAGAGGCAGGCACACTCAGTGTAACTTTATGTAAATACATTGTAAATTCTGCCCGACTTTTTTGCTTTTTCATTTCCCTGAAAGTATTTCTATACAGTACCAATCCTTCCATCGTTTGCTTCAGTTTCAGTGCTTGTATCATAGAAGGGTCCAACCGTGAAAGAAGCCAAAAGCTATCTTGAATAATCGGGACCCTTCTGCCAGCCTGCCTCATGTCAATTTGTTTTCTGGCACTGCTGCTTCTACGGCTTCTTCCTCATCATCTGGCATTGGTTCAGAAGCACCCATCTCCACCAAATTGTCTTCTGTTCATTCCTCTGCTGTGGTGTCTACTAACTCCCGAATTTCTCCAAGAGCCTCATCTTGAAAAAAAAAAA
>NW_006921625.1:14972826-15004569 GCF_000298275.1 Orycteropus afer afer | reverse complement strand
AAAAAAAAAAAAAAAAACACCTAACCAGCTGCTCCATGGGAGAAAAATATGGCAGTCTGCTTCCGTAAAGACTGACAGCCTTGGAAACCCTATGGGGCAGGTCTACTCTGTCCTGTAGGGTCACTATGTGTAGGAATTAACTTGAGGACAACAGGGTTAGGCACAGTGCTTTACACAGCAGGGGCATTCCCACATTCCTTAAAGACTACTACTCTCCAAATGATGCTCCAGAACTCGGTTCCCAGTGAAGCGAGTCTGGAGGTCTTAAAGAATATCTGCTGCAATACATCAAATGAGAGGCATTCTAAGTTTTTTAAAGAAGACAAGGACTCATATACGGATGTGTTATGGTAACACTGTTTTATCTTCAATAAGAAATTTTGACAACTGAAGTAGTAAGATCAAACATTTTAATCAACTATAATAAATCAATAATTGTTGTATTATTATAGAAAAGTTCTGATTCATGCATCAGATTACATACATTATACAACCGTCACATTATGCAATGCTTCCATATTCCTGAATTTACATCTCCAAAAATGTATACAAGTTACTAAGAGCTTTTTACTTAATATGATTAAGCACAGTACTCTTCCGTTATAAACGATGCTTACATCTTTCAAGTACCTACTAAATATATACATATCTAGATCTGCAGCATATTTTGTATCTCAAAATACAAACCATCTGGAAGCTTCCAAGATTAATAGGCCCAAATGTACCATTTGTTTCAGAGTTCAATTCCATTGTAAGAGTGGATTTTTTGACACAGAACATAAATGAAATAAAACGTCAACTCTAGTTTAATGCATGAATAGCTTCTACACTTCTTATTAAATACATCGGAATACCCTTCGTATGCAGATTAATGAGTTCAGGTGCTACCTACTGCATATTAAAGACTTCCAGAGATTGCATCTGGATTATTAAAGTTACACAACTGTGGAGATGGGGGTCTTCAACGCGTGGTGACGGGCCCTTCCTCTACCCTCCGGGTCAGAAGCACGGCACTCCTCTCTGCCTCTTCCTTCAAGGAGATCAAGTGAGTGAGCATGCTCTGAACTTCACTTACACACACACCAGTGACACCCAGCCTACCTCTAAGACCTATGAGTGCACCAACATCAACAAGTTTCAGCTTCATTTACAAATCCCACGTTGCTTTTTCTAAAAAGCTACAGAGGAAAATAAAAGCTTGAGTGTAATGACGACTGAAGGTGTACTGAAGACAGCGGTTCTTATTTTGTTTAAGATTCTCCTGGAAAGAACGAGCAGCACCCTGATGGGGGTGGGAGGGAGGGCGGGGACGGGCCGAGGGAAGGATGTGAGGAAAGCCCGTCTGTCACTAATGAGCTTAGTTTTAGGTTTCCATTCATGAAACCCTTTTAAATACAAGGCAACATTTTCACAGCTGGAAAATTACAACGAAATCTTGATTTACTGCCAAAAGCAATAGATGTAGTTATGTATAATCTATGGATAAATACTCCATTCACTGGAGGATGACAAAACGAGGCTCAACGCAGAACACAGCAGCAGAAAGCAACACTTACACATTCCTCATTCTTGAGTTTTACACTATTATATATACAATTCTAAGACAGGACCCTGGTCCTGAAGCCTAAGTGGTAGAACGTTCTGTCCGATACTTTCAAAGCTGAATTTTCAAACAGGGAGGAGGGGGGAGGCTGGTTATAAAACAATACTGCTTCGAAAATAACAGCAGGAATATTTTAAATATGTAACAGACGGCTATTAGCTTATGACAGGTTTGAGATAAATATCAATGCTACCATTTTAAAAAAGTCCTCTTGGTGAAATGATTTTGAGCGCACATTATCTGAAACACTGAGACCAAACAGTGCTGATCTATCTATTGTGCTCTGCATTTCTGAAGAAGTCTACGTGTTTTATTTCCATTTCTAAGCTACCAACAAAATACAGCATTGTACTTAAAGGTACATTTTGGAAAAATAAATGAAAGTGATTTTTTTGGCCATTTTTCTACAACACTAGAAATTAAAACTGCTGTTTGTACTTCTGCCCAAACACAGGAAACACAGAAAGGCTTCCTTGGGAATTCATTTTCACTTTTTGTTTTTAACTGATTAGACTGACTGGTTAGGAAAATATCTACTAAGTTCTGCTCCAGGTCATGAATGAAAACTCATAAACATTGTAACAGAAAACTTTCAGGCAATGATCAATGTACATTCACTTTTCAGTCCAATATTTGTCTCAGATTTAAAGATTAAAATGTTGATGCAGTTATAGCCAAATGACTCCTTAAGAAGAAGTTTCACTCTTAATGGTTTTCTATGTGGGCAAAGAATCACTCTTTCAAAATGAACTTCCTTGTGAAAAGAACAGCGGTACTTGAACTGTGCTTTTTAATGAGCTCTGTTTATATAAAACCACCCCAGATACAAAACTGACACCTTGAGTTATTCAATAAAGAGCAAATTTGGCCAAAGCATATTAAAATATCTGCAGGTATCTGTCGTAATACTGAAAATACAGGAACTTTGTTATTTAAAAGAGCATGTGTGCCTCAACTATATGACCAACAGAAAGACCAAATGTTAAGAATTTTGTAATATTTAATAAACGTTCATTGAAAATGGCACCATGTGAAAAACCAGTAATTTATCGAGAACTCAAATGAGAAAATAAAATTCTACCCCAGATTTTAGGATTAATTACAGAACTTTCATTATAAGCAGAAAGGAAAAACTAGCAAAAGCTATTTTTCTTTCCTCATTTCTTAATTTTAGAAATTTAATTTTATGCATTTGGCAAAATTTTTCAGAATTTCAAAATTATGTACTCACAGGAAATATAAAGAAACTCCGAAAATAAACTTAACAAGAGAGTTTGGTTTATGTGTGTAAGCTTGGCCCAGTACATTGGATTCAAAATATTAAAATGTGCAACACTATTACATCTGCTTTTAATTCTATTTTCAATCAAGTCTTAATACGGACAAATATTAGAAAAAATGCAGTTCGTTAAAAGACTGGGGATACATGTGTCTCCACACGTAGATAAACTTTCCATTTTAAATTCAGAAAGACACAGCTACTCTCATTGTTTCATTGTAAGTATGTTAGATTTTTAAGACTGGAAAATAAGTACTAGATGATCAGTAACATTTTTATACCAGTTTTTAACAGTTTTTCACTGTAAATTTCATATGAATATTATAAAGATAATTTGTGGAACCAGTCAACATTTGGGGGGAGTGGCCTTAAGAAACATAGACCTAGTTTCATGATGAATCAGGGTGGCGCGGAGACACGCACAACGTCAGGCCAGCCAAGAATCCGCCTGAAAACACACTCCTCCTGCAGGAGCCCACGTTCTGGTTCCAGACCCAAAGGCAACCATCTGTTCTATTATTCATGTAACTGGAAACCAAGCCTCATTCTTCATTCCGAGAATCTGCCCACTGCCCTGGGTTATCAGGCATCAGATGATTACCTACATTTTTCCCTCAAAATTGTCAGATTTAATTTGCCAATATTTTCTTTGCTAGTGATTTAATGACATGCAGAATCTCTACAAAACAAATTATATTAGCTTCTCTTCTGCTTATAGATTAAATAAAACTCAAGACATTAGGATAAAAGAATTAATGCAAAGAAATGCATGCCGTCGTGAAGTTAATGATGTTTTCCCAAAATACGCCATTTTTTACGAAAGGACTCTGGGTCACGAGTTTCAGTAAAAGAGCAAAAACGTGGTGCTGAGATAATACATAGCAGCTCCCTCTGAAACCAAGCTCCATGTGGTCAGAGTGATGTGAAGCGGTGTCTGCATAACCAACCCTAACACTAGGGATGATGAGTTCTGCGCTGACAGACCACACCCACCGTTTCAGATGAAGGAACTGGGATCCCAAGCTTAGAAGCAACCAGTTTTGTTTTTCCTTAATGTTCTAAAAACACATTATGTATGAGGTATATGCATGTACTTTATATACAAAGATACATGGACACAGATTCATGTACACATATGTGTCTATAAAATATGAAGTTCTGAAGTAGTGTTTATAATGAGCAGTATTCCTGCAGCTCGGTAAGTCTACAAACCGACTGCTGAGAACCAACGGCACTGCCCACTCTACTCCATGAGCAATCTACTCCTGAGGAAAAAGTCATGCCCTTCTGAAGGCTTTTCTAGGCCTCCCGTAGGTTCGTGGGCCGGCACCAGCACTTAAGTGAATCCTAAAGAACTGCTTATTCACCAAGAATCTGGCCCACCTTCACTTTAAAAGTTTAAATTATTTAACTCACTATAAAGGTCACTCTTTCGATAGTCCCTGCCAATATAGGTCAAAGAACTTTTCCAAAGGAACCAGGAGAAAATGTAATGAAACCTGACTGTAGAATGTCTTTCATTAACAAGTTTTTCTTTCTTTTTTCATTTCTCTCTGTTTTTTCATCATAAAAGCGGTGCAGTTGGCTTACTAACTATTGGAGCACTTGCCAGCTTTCCTGGACGGTTCGTACGGCACCCGCAGAATACTGGGCGTCTCCTCCATCACCCGGACGAGGAGGTTGTCGATGTAGTCCTCCAGCTCCCGGATGTGCGAGTCCTTCCTGCGCAGGAGTTCCTTGTGTTTCACCAGCTCCTGCAGCACCTCCTCGTGGGTCAGGCCCCGGTACCCCGCAGTGGCGTCAAAAGGGTTGCTGTCCTGAAACAGAACAAAGACCGTCACTTCTGTGGCTGTAATGCCAGGGACAAACACTCAGAATCATTCTGAACGTCACTTTTCGGTCTTTCAAGCCCTGAATCAAGCTTGTCTCTGTGCTTGGCTAGGCCTTATGCGGCAGGTCACAGACCAGCAGGCCGGTTCTGAGGGAAGGACTAGGACAGATGCATCGAAGCGTTGGTTATATCAAGATAACTGTCAATTCCTTTCAAACCCCCTTTTAAAAACACTGTGGGCAATTTCCTAATATCAGAGATTGACCATGTAATTTAAGACTACAGTGAAAAGTGTTCTATAAGAAATGTAACTAACTGATTAAAAATGAAAGAACTCTAAGAGTAACTCAAGGAACTGTAAAAAGGTACTGAAAGAAAACTGTACACTTGGACATTAGAATAGGTCCACGGAATTGCTTCCACTAAAGCTATGCCTCTGCTTTGACTGAAGACTGCTACGAGAAGCATCAATATCAAATCTGCTCTGGCAATCTGCTATGAAATGTTGAAGACATTCGGGACCATCTTATAAGAAGTCCTATTGGAGTATACTATAAGAAGCCCCATGAGGAATGATTTCTCTTCCTCCTTCCAGTACTAATATCTAACTTACCTTATTTCTCTTTTTGCCCTGGTTATCAGGAAACTTAGATTTCAATGTCTGTTACCAATTAGGGCAAATATATGTATACATTCTCTCCCATTTTCACTTTTTTACTTATTTTATTACCTTATTATATTGATAAAATTCCTTTTAAAACCAAAGTATAAATACAACCCTTCCCAAAAAGAAAGAAAAAGGCCTTTTCACTACAAAGCATTTTAATATCACTGTTAAATCAGGCTAATGACTATTTTTCAGGAAGTCCATCAAGAAGGCACTGTAAGCTCACCTTCTATTACACATGCAGTACTTATAATACACTCATAGAAAGAAACAATTTTTGTGCCTTTTTATACACAGTGCTATCACTAAACTCAACAACTTAAAATTATTTTCATCGTTTTTTTTTTCAAAACAGTTCCATTTGGCTTTAAAGAAAACAAATTAAAATATTGAGGCAATAGGTCTTCCTGCTTTTCCAGACTAACAGTGTCTCTTCAGTGTAAGGAGAGTGCAGGGCCTAGCAAATACAGAAGAGGCTCCTTTTCTTTTTGGAAAGGGATTCCATTTGTCTTTGCTCATTTTCAGGCTCTCCTTTAATTGTGCTCTGTGTCCACGGTTTTCATCAGTAAAGCCACAGTCGAATTTGCAAGGCTCCTTGGGCAGTGCGACTCTGCCAGCACCAGAGAAGCGGAAGCAGCTGGACTTCAGACACCATCCTGATGCTCGGGTCAGAGAAGCACACATACACCCTTCTCTCCAGAACAAAGGGGAAAAAAGCAGGATTGAAGAAAACATCTCCAATTCCACAGAATCTCTCAGGTTTTGTAGAAAAGAGAGTCTGTACTAGCTCTTCAAAGGTTGTGCCGGGCAGGAAAGGGCGACTGGGCAGTTCTAGCAGTGGGTTCTAGCTAGAGGGAAGGCTGAAGCCATGGTGGTCAATAGTGCAGGTTATCACTTGTACACAGACGGAACATCAGGAACAGGTGAGGGGGGCAGAGACCAGGCTGTAAGGGTGGGAGGGCAGCCGACCAAGGACTTGGAATGCTATTCTAAGGACCTTCAGACTTTTTGCTGTAGGAAATAGGAAGTGACTGGGGGTCTCTAAACAGCACAGTACATAATTAGAGCTATGTCCTAGGAAAATTAAAATGGCCACAGTGGGTAAGATCCATCTAGAAGGGCTGAGATTACTTTTAGGGCTGCTAAAATCAAGGGAAGAATGATGGAGAGCTCCACTAGATTAAGAGAATGAAGAGAAAGAAAATGGAAGCAAAGTGAGTTTATAGTCTGTTAAGACATATTCGAAACAAATTATTTGGGCATTAAAAACTAGGAACAGGTATCATTTTATGAGTTATAATACCTTTGTCCCTAAAAATTTTTCAGAATATTGGCTCTAAGACAATTAAAAGACAATTCTAAAGACCAGTTTCAGTTTACTTTGTATTCTCTCCTCCCTCAGATCAATTCATCTTTTTGTTTTTTTATTAAGTCAACACACACACTCTCTCTCTCTCTCTCTCTCTCTCTCACATGATTTTACTAGTTTATTTATATGGTCATGAGCAATTCAGAGATATACACCATCCTGAAATTCCCTACCTCCACTCCTATAAATCACTGACGATGCTAAGGAACTTTCCACAAAAAAAATAAAACCTATCATCAAGATCAAGGTGTTTCTAAAACTTAAAATACGCAACCGTGTCCTATTTTAACCTAGGTAATTTTGCACAGATTTGAGACATCAACCATCCTAGGTCTCACATTGTTTATCTGACAAATGAGATGTTCGTCAAGGTCTCTTTCACCTCCAAAATTCCCTGATTTACAAAGTGGCTTTCCTGAGCTGTATTTCTCAAAGTAATGAAGTCCAACTACTGTGGTCTAATAAAACACTTATTGAAAAACAAGAGTTCTTGTGAGAATTGCAGGGATTAATGAATTTAAACTAAATGGGATTCATTAATGATTAGTTATGTTTTTTTCTTAATTTAACATAATAATAGCATCTGATCCAGTCTCTCTAATCTTTATCAAATTATCCATATAGGAACCTATTTCTCCAACTAATTAAGTGATGATAATATACAGTCAAAATTCACTTGCACTGTTATATCTAACATTATACCACCATTACCAGATGACGTAGTGATTTTTTTTTTCCACTAACATTTCTTTAAAGACACTGAGGATAAAAGGCATGTCCAAAACCTCTTATTTTGACATGGATAGTTTAAACTAATGCCACTGATATCATAATAATCTAATAATTTACATAATCTCTCCAAATAATCAACTATTATCCCAGAATTGTGTTCAATACTTAAGAGCAAGAATCTAGCACATACAGCTCCATTATTTGCCTTAAATTTCCCTCACAACCACCTAATACTAACATATAGACAGATTTCCTGGAAATACATTTCTGGTCTTTTCAATAATTGTTCCGTTTGTGTTTTTATTTGAAAATTTCTGCATCAAGTTTTCTGGGCAAGAAAACATCTTAGAAGCACATGTATTATAAACTATATTCTGAGGGAGAGTATAACATAATTAAAAACAGCTTCATACTTAGCTCCAACTCTTATCCCATTTTAGTAAGCCATGTAAACCTTCTATTTTTAGACAGAATATTCTTAAACTGACCTATATACCCATTAAACAGATATCCTTCTGTTTACTGACATCACTCCAAGTAAAATAATAAAAATTAATATTAATAGAAAATTAAAATATTTACTGGTTACAAAAATTATTTTGCTTATACATGAAAACTTTCAGGCAAATACATATTAAATTTTTTTTTTCTAAATGATACTTTTAATACTATTTTTGGAAAATCTTCTAAAATTAGGAAATTGTAAAACTGGTAAAGACTGAAATGCAACATACAATGGGACTCTCCTAACCACTCAATATTTTTTTCCTATAGCTCTCCACAGAGACGCACGTGTTTTGAAGATGTTGTATTTTAAAATCTAATGTAAATGTTTCTTCTCTCTTCCCCTTCCACAACCAATCCGGTTTTCATTCCTACGCAACCTCTGTTGAAAATGCCCATATGCAGATATAAAGAGCTGGGACCGGGCGAGAACAGAGGAGCTTTTTCACCGCAGTCTATTTTCTAACGAGAATGGTAAGGAATACAGTTAAGGAAAAGAATTCGAGAATTCCTAGTGGTCTGTTTTTACTTTACACAGTCTAGTCTTTTAAACTAGGAAATGTATATTTTTTTACAATATTTAAATTTCAACAAAAGCAAATTACCAGGACTCAAAATAACTAAAGATTTAAAGAAAGGTTGTCCTGGTAACCCAGGATTGGTGAAGTACTAACTGACATCCCAGGCGACTAGAGGAGAGAGAGAGAGAGAGATAAGATGAAGGCTTGGCATTCTCTGATCATCTCATTATTGTTCTAATGAGGAACTTTGCTCTGGGAATATCATCTCAGCTACTTTCACATCTTTTGTCCGACTCCCTTCATCTCCCTTTCAGTTCTTAATTAGGCCTTAAAGAGCTCACACTGCCCTTTCAACTGGCTACTGCTCCTGTTTAAACACTGTGCTTTCACCGACAGGTGTTGGCACTAGCATAGAAGACATACAAACTTAATTACAAAATACACTGTCCAGAAGGAGAAAAAAATAACTTTGTGGATGGCTATTATTGGAGAACTTAATGTAAATGACTTCAAACATCTTCTAATCTTCAACATGAAAATTGTTCAAATACTTTTCCTCCAAAATGATCAGTATGAGGATGGTACTTCTCCTCTTAATTATCATCTTGCAGTAAATTAACAACACCTGGTAATCCTTTCGCTGTCCTTTAGAATAGTTAGTATTCCAGAGAAAAGTAATCACACATCAAGGATTCTTTTATCACCTTTAAATCCTTTAACTAAAACAATTTTCACATTTTATTTCTTTAAAGAATTCTAAGGATGCTTTTACAGCAATAAATTACAAGATTTGGGAAAGTACATTTACAAGCACAGAGAAATTATAATTAAGGTTACTTAATAAACAATAGCCACACATTAAATCGATTTTTTGATGTTGCATTTTGTTTGAGATTAAGTAACCGCCTGATAGAATTCATTTTACTATCTGATCAAAGGCTGACTTCATAGACTCTGACATTTCTTGCCAGGCTGCTGTATTAAAAAGACTTGAGTATTTACGAAACATCAAAACTTACAAATCATTTACATGAAACAGCAAAACAGTACAAAGTCATCTGCTTCTATAAACGCTTTCTACGGTCTTAAAGACAAAAACTACATTTAGGGTAGTTTATAAATGAACCCTAACACCACCAGGATTTCTTGTAGGCACATCACATCATAGAAAATGTTGATAAGTTATCACTAAAAAAAATTCTTATTGAACATCTGGATCACACACATTAAGGACACATGGTTCACACAGCAACCACCAGCTTCTTGGAATAAAGGCTCTATTTCTGCTATCCAGTGAGGATTTAGTCTTCTACCAAGGACACTTGCCCATGTTTTTGTAAAGTAACTTATTCTCCAGGTTTAATGTATTTAGAATCAACTACAGATGCAATGGAACTCTGAAGAGTCCCACTGGATTTCAAATAGCAATACAATGAACTTAAGGGACCTAACTCCACATACATCATTTGAGTTGAGTCGGCTGGTCACTCTGTTGCTGTCAGCTGCCATCACCAACCCACCAAGCGCGTATATGGCACAGTCCTGACTAAGAAGATAAATGTCCTAAAGGTTCTTTCACACTTTGCTGGTAACTGGATTTCTTGCTAGGATGCTTCTCCTGTTGCTGACTGTTACCAAGCAGCTTACCTCAATCCTTGTCCCAACAATGACGACAGCAAATGTTATTCCTCTCCACAAGCTCTTATTCCATAACGATAATGGTGACCTTGACATCAGCTTTCATATTAATTTCAAAAGTCAGCAGACAAAATATATATAGTCTAAACCGGCTTCAATTATAACTATAACGTTTGCTTGAACTATCATATGTAACACAGAGGTCACTCATATATCCAGGCAAAGTCTGGATTTCACTTTCTTTCACCCTCTCAAACTTACCACGTGAAACTAACGTACTTGGGTATCTGAGGAAGTCAAGAAGACTGAGGTAGTTTTGAGATGTGTGCCAGAGAGGCCAGCTTTGTTCCCTGGTAACTCTCTAACCCCCTCAGAACTTACCAGTACTTTCCTGAGGTCTTCACTGCTTGTCGGATTCGTATGAAAACTGAGTAAGGAAAAACAAGATGAATGTTAAAAGTGTACCACAATCCATGTGGGAAGAGTCATATAAAAACAGTAATTTTTAAATCAACACTGCAACAATAATTTCTAAAGTCCGAAATCTAATTTAAGTCTGACTCAGATGGGTGACTGTTAATCCAAATGGTAAAAGAAAAACAGAATCAACTCAATATTCTTAAAGTATAATTTTAAACTATAAAGGAAAACCCTTCAGCTATTTCTCCAAATTGAAGAACTAGGCACCTAAGTATGCAGCTTCTAACACATATTTAAACATAAACAATTTTACCAGTAAGGTATTTTATAAAAGTAAATTGTAAGTTTTTGCTCATTTTTGACACACACACATTCACTCACCTTAGGCCTTTCTGTTATAAAACCATGGAAGGTTAAGTGCACATAAGGTTGGAAAGATTATAGAAAAAAAGAGTTAAAGCAACCTTTTTAAAATGCTACAGGTATTGGGAAAATTACCCTCTCAACGAGCAGGAATTCGGTTGCCTGAATCATTTCTGTCATTAACGTGATTTCTAACTAGTAGTCTTCAAAATCTAAATACCCAAATGGACCAAAACAAGAGTGATTTCTTCCGTGCAGAGAACACAAAAGCATCACAGCTGGAAGCTGTGACCATTTTCTTCTTTGAAACACGCCCATTAGGAAGGGGACTGTGACCAGAAAGAACCTAAACATCAAAGCCATCGATGAGTAAATATGTCATCGTTGCTGCTCAAGTTAAATTTTTACCAAGCACTTAAGAGTATTAGCCATTAGAACCTCTACAAAGCATTACTGCCCTAGGAACCTTTTTATTTAATAACAATATTAATAAAGACATAAATGAGCCAACTTAACTGTAAAATATGTATTTTTTGTATTATCAATGCATTATTACAATGCCTTGTGAATGCAGAATGACTGAAATTCCTTAAAGAGCTAAACAATTCACTTTCAAAACTTTTGAGGGTTTGCACAAAAACGTGCACAAGATATACTGTCTAGAAGGTATCCACTATCACAGCCACATCTCCCAAACTGTGCATCCACAGGGCACTTAGGCACCTCCAGTTCAACCACCTCAAGAGAATTCCCCACACACACAAGGTTCCATTTGTTTTGACTAAATTCCTACTACTAGTTTCTAGAACTAGTTACTGATTTTTTCCAGCTAGAACTATTGATAAATTTAGCATTTCAGTAGAGTTGGGTGACACAACAAAGAAGAATGAAACATGTTTTAAACACCTACAACGCACAAAGTGTAGGACTAGGTGGCTGACACATTTTCACACTCCCTACACATCTCTCTGTCTTTATGGTGTTCTGTAGGGTCCTGACTAGAGTCACTATCCCAGCAAAGCCTCAAGAGCCCAACCAAAGAGTGCCGTAAAAGGTAACAGGAACAAAAACACAATCCAAAAAGACGTGGCCGTATAGTACTCCTCAGTTTAGAGTCCACTGATACTAGCAGCTAACACACGTGGTCTCTATCCTATCTGCTTCTACCTAAGGTAGTCAACCCAAGGGTCCCGAGCAACAACTCTCTCCTTGCCCCAGAGTCTCACATCATGCTGTTTTCTAATGTGTCAAGACAAACATTCTAAACATCCCTCTCCATCTGACTGGGCTACTCTCAAGGACAAAACCATTTACATTCAGGTCTGAAAGTGGACCATGGTGGTTACAAGCAGAGTAGTGGTTAAGGGCCCTGGGGCCAGGCAGTGTGACTTCATATCCTGGTTCTTCCCTATACTTGCTGTATGCCTTTGACCAAGTTACTTAACTTTTACTGCATAGTTTCAAGTTTTATTGTATCTAGGTTCCTTCACTTGTAAAATGGGAACAGGAACAGCCTACTACATTAACACCACCATGCAGATTAAATGACTCAACAACACGTAAGACACTCTGCAGTGACTAACAGATGGAATATGTTCAATAAATTACTTTATCTAATAAACATTTGTGTAGTACTGAGACTGCACTGGGCATAGTTCTAAAGCCCTTTACCAATATTAACTCACTTAATCCTCATAACCCTTAAAGTAGACATTACTGTCCTCATTTTAGAAATAAGGAAACCAGTCACACCACTTCACGGTCAAATAGTAACTGTCTAGTTCTGGAATCTGTCCTCCTACAATGCCACGCAGCCCTTGCCCAGGTCTGTTTACGGTCTCTGTAATCTCGGACAGCACCGCGGGGGAAAGGCCCGAACACCACTCACTGAGTAAGCATGGTGCAGCTGTTCTGGTGGGCAGGAAGGAGACAGCACTCCTGATATTTAAATTTTTAGACCAAACGGAGAAAGAAATGTTCCACCACAGCAGTCAGTCAACTGGAGGAAACCAGCGGACTGACCGTCCTGTAGACGAGAGCTCCGGCAGATCAGAGGGAAGCAATCACCAACAAGAGGGTGGCCCAGGGCGGAGGCAGGAGCACCAGTGCAGAGCCTGGAGAGCCTGGGACAGAAGAGAGAGAGCCCTCGAAGGGCCCCGGCGCGGAAGACAAGGATCTCAGGCCTGAGCCACAGAGCAACGGGCGACTCTGTGACAACGTTCACCTTCTCTCAAAACGTTAAGTGTTTCTCTCCTCGTAGCACCATCACCCCATGACGGCCTCGAAAAACACGCAGCATCACCGCTGTATACACTTCAGTACACGTCTCAAAAGGAAGTATTAAATTAGCAGGAATAATATGATACTTAATGTGAGTGATTAAAGAACAGATACGTACAGCAAAGATTTTATCAAAGTAACAATATGCTGTACTCAATGGCTTTAGCCTAAGAAACTAAAAAGAAGCTCATTGACTACCTGAGAAACATGTGAGAACTTTTAAGAATGACTGAAAGGTCAGGATTGTAAGAGGAAACAGTGCCAAGTGCAGTTAAGTCCCAGCTCCTTGCCAACACACCTGCTTGTACAAGTGAGCTGAGAGACCCCTGCTGTGCCCCCAGCGGGCTGAAGGAGCAGGCCACAGGACAGGGTACTGTCTAAACTCGACAGGCGGAAAACCCTCGTGGTCTGCTTCTCACTCACACGCTGATGTGTCACACACATGACCATCTTGGTCATTCATGACTGTCTTTTTTGATCTGTCCTTAAAGGGGAAGAAAGAGTTAACTGAACTGGACTGAATCAGCGTGGTGGAGAATAAAACGTCCCCATTCGTCGGACTGGAGCGCGGCCCCAGCTCATGCTGTCTCCTCTCTGGGCAGCCGCCCGCCCTCATGTCAGAGGGGACAGCAAGCCACGTCGGCTGACTGCTCGGCTGAGCTGTGGACGGGTTAGGGCAGAACGGTGCTTTTCACCAGGTAGAAAATAAATTCAGACCTGCCCACACTGAAAAAGTCTAGACAAGCTGAACCTTCAAATTAAAAAAAAATAAAAACAACCTAATTTTAAAAATCAGAACTGAAGTATGGGGGTAGCAGAGAAATTTAAAATAATTTTTAAATGGACAACATATTTTATTTACAAAAATAAAAAAGACTTTAAGCTGACAAAATGTTCTATCTTGACATTCTGAAGCTTCTGGGTGTGAAAGCGAGTATCTTTTAAAACAAATTTGAGAGACTTTTTCTAAAGAAACTCTGATTTTAAAATTTGAAATTAGTAATATGCCAAAGATCGTATTTCTAGGAGCCATTAACATTTCTTCTGTAGCGTCTCTTATTCATATAACCTAAAGTTAAAGTAGATAATGAGTAAAGAAATAAGAATTAAATTTGTGACAACTTGACATTGTCCTTCTATGCTACGTGCTATGTGCTAGCTCTCCACACAGAGGCCAAATGAGCAAGCCAGTCTGTAAAGAGATGGAACTGCCTGCAGGGGTAACTGCTCGGGCGTTTGGCAGAGTTCGGAGCTTGGCTGTTTTCCTTTTCCTTTCTGCTCTCCCTGAAAACCACACATCCAGTCTTCGGGGGCAATGCTTGAGAAAGAGATATTCAGAGTGAAAAACTATAAAATGTTTGTAAATGCATAAAAAACACAAAAAGAGCAAAGATCTATTAAAAGTATGAATATAAGACAATGTAAATACAATCATGTGAATTCTTGGCTCTGGGACTTTAAATCGCCCAATGAGAAGTCACATAACCACCTGTGACATTCTTGTAAAAGCATTTAAAAAACAAGTACTACTGGGGTATCACTGTACTTCCATCGTGTCACTCTCTCGACCCCATCACTGAAGAAACGATAAAGCAAAGTCTGTGTTGCCCCAACCTGACCTGCTTCATATTCATGAAATAATTTCAAGTTATTTGCAAAATCCTGGAGCTGTCTCATCTGTCACTAGCTCCCTGACTTGGGGTGAGGACAGGGGGTGAGAGAGGGTAAAAAGGGCTCTGAAGGGGTAACTCTCCAAACATGATTCAATCCCTTATTATACATGCAAAGAACGGTGGCTTTATCTCAGCAGAACTTCACACTAATGATCTTCACAGGAGAGCATCCATCCTCTTGGCCTTGTACCCAGCATGTGGGAGGCCAGGCTCCAGACACCTGGGGCCCCACTGTGGTGACAAACGCAGTGGGGAAGGTAAATGTCGAGACCCGTGACATACTCCAAACAAAACCTTTCATGAGACTTAAGAGAACAATCTCACTACAGTAAAGCAGGAGCCCAGAATGACACTAGTCCTAAGAGTGACTGATAATTCTTGACCTTTAGCCATGGTACCAGGCACATTTCTGGGCGATTTTTTACATGTTAACTCACTTAATCCTTGCAACAATCCCATAAAGTTACCAAAGAAGAGTCGGTTTGGGTTGTGGTGTTGGGTGAAGAAGACGGAAAGTACCATGGACTGTCAAAAGAACAGACAAATGTGTCCTGGAAGAAGTGTGGCCGGAATGCTCCTTGGAAGCCAGGATGGCCGGAGTTCATGTCGCCCACTTTGCTCGCTGTCAGGAGGAACCGTTCCCTGGAGAAGGGCATCACACTTGGCAAGGTGGACGGTCAGCAAAGAAGGGGAAGGCCCTCAGGGAGATGGACTGACACAGTGGCTGCAACGATGGGCAGTGTTTCGTTCTGCTGTATGTAGGGTCGCTGTGAGTCGGGGCTGACTCGGCGGCACCTAACACCACCACCATAGAGGAGGAAACAGCCACAGCGCAGTCAAGCCGAGTCTGCACTCAAGGAACGGCAGCCAACGCACGGGACCGTAAACCGAACCGTTTCCACACAGGGGCTCTAACCGACACTGTGCGCTCAGAATTGGTTGGTTTCCACAAGTCCAATACAATTTCCTGGAGATTCTTTCAACCAAAAATGACTAAAAGTCCAAGGCGCTGAGAGTCTTAAAGAATAATGGTGAAAAAGAAATAGCCTCATCATTTTCTGTTTGCCCCATCTGCCCGCTCCTGCCCCTCGCCACGGTTCTCCGGCCACGGGCTCCCTTGCCCACTCACTGGCTTCCAGCTACGCTCTGCCCCTGCGAGGCACCTGCAGAAGACTTGGAGACGGGAAGGGGGCCCAGCACCCAGTGCCTGCTGCCTCTCCCTCCCCGCTGCCTGCAGCGTCAGCAACGGCTCCAGTACCTACAGCCCAGCTGCAGCTGCAGCTGTCTGGTCACACCTACGCGTACAGTGGCTTCCACACACGGCCGGTCCGGCGCTACATGATCCCTCCTCAGTGTCCTTAACCCTGACCCACCCTCTGCAAACAGTCTCTTTATTAAGCTTTCTTCAATTACTCCCTTTGAGTTTGTCACTGGTTTCCTGCTGGGACTAAAAGATACAAAACCATACAATAAATGCCAAAAGCTACTCAGTTAATGTTAAGTGGTTTAGGACAAAAGTTCTATTTCTCTATTAGAAAGAACATAAAACAATGCATCTTGATTATTCATGTAAATTATCTACACTCCTCTTTTCAATTTCTGGCTTATGCTCCTAACTATTTAACACATTTCTTTTTTCTTCTCAAAATACACATAGTCTTCTTTGTAAACGATAACTCACTGCAAGCCACTGGTAGACTATCTTCTTGGCCTTCATTTAACAATACTTTTCACACTTTTATACTTATGTTCAAAATTATTTTCAATTTAGGGTTACGATCACATCCTGGATTTGAAAATGCCATGTTAACTGCTGAAAGTGACTCTGGTTTGAATATACCCCATAGTTGTGGAGTTGATTCTGACTCACAGCACCCCTAGAGGACAGAACAGAACTGCCCCATAGTTTCCAAGGCACTCAATCTTTACCGAAGCCGACTGCTTCATCGTTCTCCTGCGGAGCAGCTGGTGGGTTCAAACTGCTGACCTTCTGGTTAGCAGCTGAGCGCTTAACCACTGTGACACCAGAGTTTCTTGGTCTGAATATCATCATCTCCTACTTACCTGCTGCTCACAGTGCACATTTTACAGACTTTCTCTGAACAAGCTTTCTCTGAACAGTCATCACTAAGGTGGCAGACAGTCACTCACTGTCAGAGGTGCTGCATTCTAAGATCTCATGCAATCACAATGTCACGTGGTCTGGCTTCTCGCCTTCCGACTCTCCTACTCTCTCACTCCTGCGGACCTGCTCTAACCACTCAACCCTCCTCCCAGTCTACCTGGATGTACTAGGCCCTCTCTCCCAAGCATACTGACAACCCTGGACCTTGTACCATTTTAATTTTCTCATTTCTCATCTCTAACTCATCTACGCCTCCATGTAATCCCTGTTGACTTTGTTACTCTCACTCACTCACAATAATCTGAAACACATTCCCTACCACAACAGTCACCAGTTCTTGGGCAAAGGTTGCCAACAAACTACTTTCTCCCTCAGGCAATAATCTCCCTCTCCTTATTCTCAGCTCCGTTTGATAACAATGATCGTTCTGTCTTTCCGAGTCTCTCTCTGCTCTGCTGTCTGGTAACCTAAACTGTCCCCTACATTTGTGCAATTCCTCTTTTTCCTGGTCATCATCATCCTCTCACCTCTAGGTGGGCAACACTGGACATTTCTTCAGGTTTTACTACAGGTGTCTTTCTGTGTTCTACTTTACAGATTTCATATACTTCTTCTCCTTCAATGACCACCACTATATGGACAGATGACTGCTAAAGCACCATCTCTGTATCCTTTATAACCACTGTATAAATGCTCACTGACAATCTTGGACATGATATCTCATCTGTATCTCAACGTTAACAGGTCCCAAACCAGTCATCACCTTGTCTTTGAGATCAGCTCTGATTTTCCCCTCCAGTACAACCAGTCTCCTGGTCACCTAAGGGGAAGCCTCTAAGACATCCCCGACTCTAGTCTTCAGCTTGCACCCTCCATAACTAAGCTGCCAGATTCTCCCCACGCGGCTTCCATACATGGATCTCTCACTGTTTCCTAGCTGCTCACTTTGACTTCTACCTTGCTGACCACAGGCCACAATACCCCTGCCTAGACTACTGCAGTAGCCTCTGCCCAGCCTCTGCCAGCCTTCCTTGTCAAATCCAGCCTACACATCACTGATGAGCATGACTTTCTGAAGCCCAAGTCTAACCATCATTCATCCTTCAGGAAACTTCAGATCTCCAGCTTCCTCCTGGGAAATGATAAAATGTCTTAGCCTGGCATTCAAAGCCAATTGGTTTGGACCCAATGTATCTTCACTGGCCATCACCTACTGACCATGTTTTTATTATTATTATTAATATTAATTTAACTTAAGAAACAGAAAGGCTACCGTTCATTTTAAATAGCTGGGATTATAGTAGGAATAAAAGAGACAAATACAAAAATGTTTTGTATGACAATGTGCTACTCAAATATTATTTGAATTATTATTCTTAATTACTTGAATTATTTAATTCAGTTGTTGAACTGAATTATTATTCTCTTCCCCACCTCTTTCTACTATAAGCCACTTGAAGGCAGGAACAATATCTCATCAATCTTTCCAGTCCTCAAATCTAGCACAGTGCCTAGGATAGGGCAGATGTTAAAATGATGTATGTTGAATACATTCACAGGTGGTGTAATGCCTAAGGCATTTAACTGCTAATCAGAAGGCTGGCGGTTCAAACCTACCAGCCACTCCTCCGAAGGAAGACTGGGCATCTACTTCTGGAGATAGCGCCTCGGAAACCCAAGGAGGGGTCTCTATGAGTCAGAACAGACTCGACAGCAGTGAGTTTGGTTTTTATTAAAAATTGAGCTAACAGTTGACCAAGTAAATCACTGGTAGGTCAAAGCATATTTACCAACAAAATTTCAAGTCTTCAAAGAGTAGAGGAAACCAACTTTCTGAATAACCAAGATTACTTATATCTAGACTTGATGGTATATCCATGGTCAGCCAGTTCTTTTTAAGTCAGGAAGAATTATTCCAATATCTACAACTGTCAATAAGACTTTACGTAACTGTAAATTCTTACTGACTACGTAAAGGCATTCGACTGTGTGAATCATAACAAATTATGGATATCACTGTGAAGAAGGGGGATTCCAGAACACTTAATTGTACTCATGAGGAACCTGTACATAAACATAAATGAGGAGGCTGCTTTTTGAACAGAACAAGGGGATACTGCATGGTTTACAGTCAGGAAAGGTGTACGTCAGGGTTGTATCTTTTCACAATACTTATTCAACCTGTATGCTGAACAAATGATCCGAGAGGCTGGGCTATATGAAGAAGAACATGGCATCAGGACTGGGGGAAGACTCATTAAGAGCTGTGATATGCAGATGACACAACCTTGCTTCCTGAAAATGAAGAGGATTTGATGTACCTACTGATGAAGATCAAAGACTATATTCTTCAGTATGGATTACACCTCAACATAAAGAAAACAAAAATCCTCACTAGACCAATGACAACATCATGAAAATGAACAAAAGATTGAAGTTGTCAAAGATTTCATTTTATTTGGATCCACAGTCAACACTCATGAAAGCAGTAGTCAAGAAATCAAATAACATATTGCATTGGGCAAATCTGCTGCAAAAGACCTTTTGAAAGTGTTCAAAAGCAAAGATGTCACTTTAGGGACTAAGGTACATCTGACACTTGACCCAACCTATAGTATTCTTAATTGCCTCATATGCCTGTGACAGTGGGACAATGAATAGGGAAGAATGAAGAAGAATTGATTTATATGAATTATGATGTTGGCACAGAATAATGAATATGCCATGGACTGCTAAAAGAATAAACAGATCTCATAGAGTAAGGGCAGATAGAAAGCTCCTAAGAAGCAATGGTGGCAAGACTTCGCCTCAGGCACTTTGGACACATCATCAGGAGGGGCCAGTCCCTGGAGAAGAACACCATCGTTAGTGAAGTCAAGGGCAGCAAATAAGAGGAAGACCCTCAATGAGACGGACTGACACAATGGCTGCAACAATGGCTTAAACACAGCAACTGTGAGGATGGTGTGAGACTAGATAGTGGTTCTTTCTGTTGTCCTCAGGGTCATTATGAGTCAGAACCAACTGGATGGCACCTGTTGTTGCTATGTGCCGTTGAGTCGGCCCCGACTCACAGCGACCCCTCCTTGGGTTACCGAGGCAGTATCACTACGGAAGTAGATTGCCCAACCTTCCTTCCGAGGAGTGGCTGGTGGGTTTGAACCGCCAGCCTTCTGGTTAGCAGTCAAGTGCCTTAGGCACTGTGCTACCAGAGCTCCCGGATGGCACCTAACAACAACAAATTTTCAAACCAGTGGACTCCCAATAAAAGCAATGCAGCTAACCAATGTATCCAGGATACCTACCAGTTTAGGTATCTGCCCACAACACAGAGTCATTTGAGATTATTCCAGTAAATCCTAAGAAGTTAGTTATTCCATAGAGATGACATGTTAAGGAAGTTCTTTCAAAAAATACTCTTAATGATTCTCTTTTCAAAAGCCCTAAAAAATGCAGCCAAAGAGAGACTTTGCTAGTAAATACCATCTCTAGCACGCTTCAATTCTGTTTATTCTACACGCAACTGGGGCTTTAAGAGGCAAGGTGAAACTCAATATCGCCCGCCCCCCTTCTATTTAGAAAAAGCTAAGAACTCAGAACCACCTGAAATTAGTGGTGTTATAGATTAAACTACTCCACTAGCTCTCCTGGGGCTGGCCATGCACACAAACACCTGGATGACAAAACAGAACCCAACACAGGCTTGTCTGTGGGGATTAACAGTAATTTACTTATTAATATTCTCACAGGGTATCTTTTATGAGATCTCATAGGCAAGACAATTAAAAACTGTGGTCAGTGACATCAAAGATCATGGACAGCAAATTCAGACCTAGATGCTTTCCTATCATGAATATTAATGAACAGGTTGCTGAAGAAAGTCTTAAAACTTGAGGAGTTAAAGACAGTTATGAAATCAGGGCATATTTCATCGAGAAGATAATATTTAATCAAGTTTACTTACTATTTTCTCTTGGTGGAGAAGAGAAATAATTATTTCAAAGATAGTTCATCAGAAGGCTGGTGGTTCAAACCCACCAGCCACTCCTCAGAAGGAAGGTTGGGCAATCTACTTACATAGTGATACCTCCTCAGAAACCCAATGCGGGGTCGCTATGAGTCAGGTCCGACTCGACGGCACATAACAACAACAACAACAATAGCATCCCTAATAGATAGGAAGAAGAAATCCAGCAACAAGCATAAAATTCTTTGACATTTCATGTTTTAACTTCAAAATTCAGGTGGATTCTTGCGTTTCACTCCATAATATAATCAAGAATGTTTTCTAAATCTTTAGGAAAACTGTCACTCTGGTAAGTTGTGGTGGGTTCACCTTGTTCTGAATAGACCCTGGCCCACTGCCTGCACCCATTCACTAGAGTCTCTGAGCTACAGAACCAGAAGTCTCAGACCTACAATATTCTTAGAGACCAAGAGCTCATTTCAGTAGGGCTATGCCCCCCCTCCAAAAATAAATGAACCTAATAATCTTATGGGAAATTATATATCATACTATACATCTCTCAGCCAACATTATCAGAAAGTTCCTTCATTAAAAAAAATATACTATTCAAGAACATTTAAAATACAAGTATCCACTGATTTAAAGAGAGTACCTGCAAATTTGATACCACAATAATTTTCCTATTGTTCCATTTTGTAGTGAATTACTTAATATGGCCCTTCTAGCAACACTTTCTGTGCCTTCCACACAATGATTAAAAAAAAAACAAAACTCAAAACCAAACTCTACTGTCCAGTCAGTCCCGACTCATAGTGACCCCTCTGTGGGTTTCTGAGGCAGTATCACTACAGAAGTAGACTGCCCCATCTTCCTTCTGAGGAGTGGCTGGTGGGTTTGAACCGCCAGCCTTCTGGTTAGCAGTCAAACGCCTTAGGCACTACACCATCAGAGCTCCTAAAAACAAGGTGGCCTGCCAAGGGGATAGGACAGCTTGCTAATAATGCACATAAGGTGCATGCACCCTTGTGGGCATGGAACTACGCCAACCAGGTGTATGAAACCTTAACAAGGGTACTGGTCAGTTTTGTCATCCCACTAGGCTTAAACTGAGCCATCTCCGAGGCGGGAAGGGGGAACTTCACGACCACCAAGAAGAGGAGACAGGAGCAGAGCACAACCTTTGGAACAGGGGTCCCTGCGAAGAGAACCTCCTAGACACAGGAGACAGAGAGCTGTAATACTGGAGGTGCAAGAGGCAGCAGGGAGACGGTGGCAGTGGAGGAAACAGAACCAGAAGACGGACAGGAGACAGCACTGCCTCCCCGGCCGGCCGCGGAGCCAGGCGGCTGGGCGCCTTCAGGCGGGAGGCTCACCGGCAGAGGTGCCTTGGTACCTGTCGACGGCACTAAGCTTGTTGACTAACGAGCTGGATAGCTGAGCACCTTTGGGCTGAGGCTTACTAGCTGAGTCGGGGGTACCTCCGGGCACTTATTCGTGGAGCTAAAGGTCTCCGTAACACTTGTCTGAGCAGGACAGAGGCTGAGCTAGCCCAAGAGGCCCAAGGGGCCAAAGGGCTGAAGACTGAGAGGCTGAGGGCCCAGGTGGGGCCTGGCTGTGGGCAGAGCTGAGAAACTGTCCTGACCAAGGAACTGTATCCTAAGTCGTGCCTGGTCCTGAACTGCAGCCTGTTACTTGTCTACCAAAAACCAAACCACTGCCACTGTGTCAAGTCCAACTCATAGAGACCTTATAGGGCAGAGCAGAACTGCCCTCTAGGGTTTCCAAGGCTATAAATCTTTACAAAAGGAGACTGCTTCACCTTTCTCCCATGGAGCAGCTAATGGGTTCAAACTGCTGACTTACTGGTTAGCAGTCACATGCCTTAACCACTGCACCAGCAGAACTCCATAACCGTTAAGTACTGTCTGTGAGTTTTGAGTAACCATTGCAATGATTCGTCAAACCTAGCAGAGAAAGAGTGCCGTAGGAGGGCCAGCTGGTGTCAGAACTGGTAAAATGGTTGGAGGGAGGAGGTACGTCTGACCTCCGCCTCACGGCAATCAGCCTTGGACTATAGCCGCTGATGCCGATTCTCCACCCCCCTGTGAAGACGGACGAGGAGGTCTGACGCCCCACCACGCCATTTTTCACAGTTCCTATAAGCTATATAATTAAAGTTACTCTTCAAGGCAGAATGTTTTTGCTCCACTTTGAAATCACACTTAGAAATGCAGCCTCACTGACATTTCCCTTTGACTGCATGCGTCTCTCTTCCTACTCAGACCCATTCTGTGTCTGCAACGGCCGTGCCACGGTTGTGAATTTCCCTAAAACAGTTATCTTCCTCACATCACTCATACGTTGAAAAATTCAGAAGCAAACTCTTCATTCTGGTATGCTAAGTTCCTAGTAATATCTCCACCACTACCTCCAAGCTTAACAGTTACACATACATGGACTGATTCCCTGAGAGGCACCTAAAACACTCATTTTACCTCTTTGCCTTTTCTCATTTTAATTCTCATTCATAAATGTCCTTCTTCTGCCTTTTTACAGATTCATTCTTTGAGACTCTGTTATTCCACTGTTTTCATGGTTTCTGGATCACCTAGCGTTACCCATTTAATCTCATGCTACTTTTACCTCCATCTGTACTTACTAACTGCACCACTCATTAGAACAATTAATGCCACATTTTCTATCTACCTACCTGTGATCTTACAGGCAGAGACTCTGCCTTATGCGTCCTTTGTATCACAATATCAACAAAATTCTTACAATGAAAAACGAGAGCAACATAAAACTAAGTGAGAGTAAACATGGCCATCCCTAATTAGCAAGTTCAAGAACATCTGTATTTGAGAATGTCACCCAATATACTGTCTAGTAACCTACAGATAGCAGGCACAAGGAGATGATATGATAAGACCCTACTCACCTCTGTCCATGCAAAAGACATTATCCTGTAAAATAAATCGGTAACAATTCAAGGCTATTTTAAATTCAAATTTTGGTTATGGATGTTTTTCTAGGTGAGGAGTATTTATTTTTTAAAATCAGAAGAATGAAAGAACAACAAAAACACAACTAGTGTTATATTTCAGGCTTATTAAAGAAACTTGAGCCCAGACACTGCAGTAGAATCTGGTCATCCCAATGAAAAATGAAGACTGCAGAGGCGACTTTCATTGACAAAAAAACGAGCGCACAAACATCCAGACCTCGGTTGGGAGGGGACACTAGTGCCTGTGTGAGGCTCATAAAGCAGGTTTCCTTTCCCCAAACGGGACTCTGAAATGTTCTAAAGAGTTTTTAGTAAGCAGCATTTGTCCTTCATTCTATGATAGTGTGAACTGCCTCATTGAACAATTTAATGTGACCTTGGCCATCTGAGTTTAGGAAAAACTTATCACACTCCACCAAAAGCCAAATTTTAGCTATCTGCCCTACACTGTCTTCATTAGTGCTATGCAGGCATTTCCAAACATAGAACTTTGCATGGAGTAATTATCTATCATACTTTTCCCTTACAAAGTAACAAACTTAATTTCCTACTCCATATAAAGAATATTTTCACTTAATTTCATTGTGGCTTAGTTTATTTCATCCAAAATTATCACTACACATAACATCCTGAAAGAAACTAGAAAAGCTATCAAGTTCATTATCTGCTGCCAGTGAATGTCCTTTAGTGACCAGCAAAAAAGATGAATCCCAAACTCCACTTTTATTTAAGATGGGGGGGGGGGCTGAGAATATGCTGCTACTTGGAAACAATTTCATGCACCTTGTTTAAAGCACCTGGAATGACTGTAGCTGCTGTACAAGATCATAGTAAGAGCTACTATTGCAGGCTATGTGCCAGCCACTACGCTCCCCCGTTCACAGGCACTGCATTGCTGCATCTCCTCCACACGACCACGATGGTCATCACCACTGCACAGCTGAAGAAGCCACGGCTCAGAAAGTTAAGTAAGGACATACAGCTATTTAGCTGAGACCCCAATCCAGACCTAACTCTTAACAGCTATCCTGAAGTCCTTTGCAGAATATCCTACCCTCAGTATAGTTACCTTTTCATGGTATAGTATTACATCACTGGCTGGAAGAATCAAATCAAATACACCATGTAAATCAAAACCTAGAATATGTTCAGTATGAATTTCACTGTTTATTTATTTGAGGCATTCAATTCTTTGAAAATAAAACACCTACATGAAACAAACACACCTCTAGTAAACAAAATATGTGATTAACGTGAGCACCCCCATTCCCCCACCAGGCTCTATAACAAAGCGTTCGTTATACTTAATGCCGGCTGCTGCAGGGCACTCACTAATTGGCTCGCTGGTAGCCTACGGTAGCAGACAGACTTCTCCAGGAACCTACCAGGCAGGGAATGACAGACACAGAACATAGCTCCATGACTCCAACTAGAAGAGAAACGGTAAAATTACTACGTCGTAGAAGAGAGCTTATGGATACAACAGTGTAGAGTCACTATTTATGAAATATGCCTTCAAACTGCATCTGACCATTTTTCAGGAGCTTCCTGCCATTTGCTAAAACAGTTCTCTGTTACTCATTCCCCAACCTACAGAAACACATTTGATGATTAGGATCAAGCTCAAAGGCCTCCTCCTCCAGGAAGCTCCCTTGATGTCCAGTAGACTGGATCCTCCCTCCTGTACCTTCCACAATAAATTCCCGGTATAGCCAGTCCTCAACGTCGGCAGGGCTCCGTCTGCTGCCTCCCCCTTAATTTGGTTCTTACGTAAGTTGAGCACCTCACTTTTTTTAGTTTTCCTCATTATCGTCTTTTACTGTCAGTATTTTTATAGATCTAATCTTTACTTGTTTTGGGGGGTTAGAAGCATTATACATAAACTTACAGATGTATTTTAACACATATATACATCTATAACAAAACAAACCGGAGGGCTGTAAGTGCCGTTCACGGTAACTCCAATACGGATCAAAACAGGGACTACCTGTGATTAACACAGTTAGGTCGTTTCTTACCTTCCCCTCCCCCTGGCTCCTGTGGGCAAGTCTTGTTTAACTCCTCTAGAACCACCATCCTCATTCCTGTTGTTGTTTGCCATCGAGTCGGACCCGACTCATAGCGACCCCTCCTTGGGCTGCCGAGGCAGTATCACTACAGAAGCAGATTTCCCAACCTTCCTTCTGAGGAGTGGCTGGTGGGTCTGAACCGCCAGCCTTCTGGTTAGCAGTCAAGTGCCTTAGGCACTAAGCTACCAGTGCTCCCTCCTCATCCCTACGAAAGCTTTATATATGTGTCAATTAAAGCAATCACATCTACTAAAACAAAACAAAAATTGGCAATATGAATTAAGTTGCACTCTAGGAAGACCAAGCCCATTCATGTAATTACTATATAAGTGGTTCTGGTAGCACAGCAGGAGCTTAAAATACGTAAAATGTCGTACTCCGATACTTGATACATCCAATCAAGGAGCACTACTCTTTCCTCAAAACAGCAATCAGAGAGACAAATGTCAAATGTCTCGAAGAATTTCACAATTCAATTAACTGCTTTATTTTTTTATCACCAACAGGTATTTAAAACATGCTGACCACAAGGCAACTCTACCACCATGAATCAAATACATGGAAACAGTATCTCTATTTCAAAAGTTACAGCTTATGGTATATGTATATTTAAAAAAAAAAAAAAGTCACAACAGGTGATGTGGTCACAGGGGCCCAACTGAAATGTTGTAAACATAGAGGGAGGAGGGCTGCAAAAAGCGGCCTATGCAGAAACAGGGCTGAATATGAAAGAAACAGAGGTGTTCTCCTAGTAAGAAATTAAGAAAAGGGTCCAACAGGGAAACTACTCCTTGAAGCCAAAATCACTGAAGAAAAATCTACATAGTAATTAGAATGCTGAAGTGAAAACACTTAAAATGCACAAATTCATAAAAAGTTATCAATTTGTGTTCAAAGTCTTTCAGTGCTCAAAACCAAACTCTCAGGAACTGCTACTGTTTTGATACTAATTTGCTAGTCTGATACAGTTCAAAACACAATTTCTATTCTAAAAAAACTCTGTAATAAAGAAGATAGTACCTAATTAAAAATAAACAAAAACAAACTCAAATCTCTCCATCAACGCGGGAATCCTATTATTGTTTATTTTGTTCTTGTTGAGACTCTAGCAAAACATACTGTCAATTCAACAGTGCCCACGTGTACAGTTCACTAACACTGGCCATATGCTTCCACTTGGGCACTCATGCTCACCCTCTTTTTCTAAGTTGTTTCTCCCCCATTAACAGAGATTCACTGCCCCCTAAGGTTCCTGTCTAATCTTTCGAGTGGCTGTTGTCACTTTGATCCCACACAGATAGGTCTTACAAGAGCACAGTGCTTAACACAGACCTTTGTTTACTAGTTAAGGTAAACTATCATTCAGCTGTAAGAAGACTCCAGGGGATATTTTGGGTTTGAGGTTTAAAGACTATCTCAATACAATAGTTTCAGGGGTTCATCCACCTCCAAGGCTCCATAAAGTGTCCTTGGGTTTCTGAGGTGGTATCACTACAGAAGTAGATTGCCCAACCTTCCTTCTGAATAAAGTGTGCAGTTTGTGAGAGTCTAAAATTCTGTTCTCCATTTCCCTCCCATTGGGAGATGCACCAATTAATGAGAACTATTATAATGAGTATTAGGATGACAAAGAGAAAAAAAGGTTCTTGATTCACAATCAAGTTCCCTTGATTCACAGACTCAAAGGCTACAGACTAGACTCACACTGCTGTTGTACTAAATAAAACACAGTTTTTAAAATGTTATGTTTCGTCAGGTTAAAACACTGATCGAAGACACAGCACTGGAATAATCCTTCTTCCTTAATGACCTCACTTACCAACAAACAGAATGGATACCGAATGCTGAAATACTGCACAGAGAGGTCCCCTTCTTTCCCATCCTCATTGCTAAATGACCTCTGTCAACTTTCACGTCAACCTTTATAATCTTTCTAACTAGTTTTCCTGCTTCAACCTTCTTGTCTCTCCTAACCCCTGCTCCCAACACATCTTCCATGATAGCCCTGAGCTTTCTGTCTAAAACACTCATTTGATCGTATCACAGCCCAACTTGAAAATCTCTCAGGACTCCTCAGTGCCTGCGTCCCATCCTGTCCTTAGCTTGGAACTCAAACCCTTCCCACAACCTAACAATTGACATGCTTGTGCTGAGGAGCTCTTCTCAAAGAGTAGGATTTGTATTTTAATAATGTCTGATTTCCTTGCAAATAGCAGAAATTCAAAAAAATGAATGACATTATCCTTTGATTATGAGATCTGAAATTTGGAAAACATCACCCTGATGCACTGAGACGGAAGCAGAGAAAGGAACCAGGAGACAGGCAAGGGCCTTCTTTAGATGTGTCACATTTCCTGCACAAGCATGGCCGCAGTCAAAGCCTGCTGGACAGGGGAGTGTTCTGCACCACAAAACAAGATTCAGACCCCAACAATTTCTCATTTCCACAGGGTAACTGGTCCAAATGGCTTAAAGGACCCACACGTAATACGTCAAAGCCCAACTGGTGCCATGGCAGTACCGTCTCTGGCCAGATGCTAAGATTTAAGATGGTAAGGAAAGTAAAGGCAATATCACTCTGTATGTGAAAAATAAATGTTTAAACCAACAACTGAGAATCACAGAAGTTACACATTTCCACTGTATTCTCCTCAAAATATGTAGGTTCATTAATGGCAATTAATTAATAAAGACATTATTCTATATGTAACAAGCTCCCTTTCCTCTTGGTTTTACAAGGAAAGAATTCTCTCAGTCTATCTTAAAAGTTAAACCACCACCTAGATATTGATTTACAAAAGTTAGAGCCCCAGAGTCACTGGGCTAGCCTCTCAATACTTCCAATCAGAAACCTCAAGAGGACTTACAAACCTTGTCTTGTATTTGATCACCTCATAACAACCTGTTCTCTTTAACTATCGGACTCGCTATGTGTTATCCTGTGTCCAGTGCCTAAGAGCTCGTTAATTACCTAAACTATATCTCCATAGGTCTTGTTAATTACCCGTCTCCTGTCTCAGAGGACCTTGTTAATAACTTGTACAGTCTCTCTAAAGAGGTCCTAACAACACATTAAAATTAAAGATGCTTTTCTTTTAGCACCTGTCAAGTGCTGTAAATTGAGAAATTTTCACATCAGTTTATTACCCTACAGTAGTTTTTGTGGATTTTTTTTCCCGCTTGTTTTCTTCTCTCTCACAGAATCTCTCAGGATCTCAATCTCTCAGCACAGAATAAATAAAGTTTTGTCTTTTTTGTTACAGAGCTTTTTCTGTTTTCAATTTTGAAGACTACAAATATCAATTTGCATTAGTGAGCGAGCAAAGGGATGGCATGGTTGGTATCTGCAAATTAACCCATTGGGAGATGCACCAATTAATGAGAGCTATTATAATGAGTGTTAGGATGACAAAGAGCACAAAAGTTTCCAGTAGTACCTGGGGAGCTGAACATATAAAAGTTCTAGTTACTGTTAAGGGAGCTAATCACATTGCATATTTCATGCTCCCAGTCACTGTTTCGTCGGATACATTCTGTAAATCCCCGGGCACTAATGGATTAATGGCTCTAAAATTCAGCTCAAAAGTTTTTGTTTTCTGTCTCATAAATGAGGCAACAAATTTTCAGTTGTGCAGGCAAACCACCTTTAATATTAGATAACATTAGACAAATATGAACAAAAACTAAAAAAAAAGAAAACCTATTAAAATGAACCTTATGCATGTTAACATTTACGGTGCCAAAGACTAAACTTTAAATGCAAGGGAAAAAAGTCTACAAGGGTCACTATGAAAACGAAGGCTTAAAAACTATGAAAAGGATCTTTTCTTTAGTATCCATGTTTACTATAACTTTTTCTAAAGCAAAATTTAAGCCTACAGTAAAAAGTCCATCTTTTTTTTAATGGACATATTATATAACCTCACAGTAATTGTTACATGTTTTATAGACCTATGGTGATTTTTGTTTTCTGAAAATTAGAAACACATTTAATATCCATTCTAGGTCACCGTTTTTTTGTAGCTTCTAAGAAAAGTGTAACATAACCATTGGCAGGAATTGACTAGTTAAGGAAGAAAAGAAGGTCACCATGGTCCCAAAAGCACAAGGCATGCTGTCATGTAAAATTATAAAACAGTACTCATAAATAGGAGGTCTTGATCTTAGATACTATTTCTGTATTGCCCTAAATAAGAACTATTTGGCCTAAGCTCATCTGCTAAAGAGCAGGGAGGCTCCAATTTCTATAGCAAATATTATAAATGATAATGTGTTCTAATATAATCAATAATACTAGCAATAATACTGTAAAACATGACATTAAGTTATCCCAGGGCTACCGAAGCATTTGCTCTATGGTATTGACAACCACAGGAAAGCAGAAAATAACAAACACCAAGCACTTTCTTTGCTCCTAAAGCCTCCGGGTAAAGATACTGCCTGCAAATTCTTGTTCTCTCATCAGCTACGCCTTTAACATGAAACAGCACTAGCTCACCGTACACAATAGTAGCACACTCTATTATTTACAACTGTATGTCACAACAAAGAAAGACATTTTCAAAATAAGACATACCCAACCAATTTATTTTCATATGAATGAACACCTTTAATTAGGTGAAATTCTTCAATCTGAACTTTTCCATGGAGTCTAAATCGTGTTAGATTAGAAGTTTGAGTCCACCCAAAGGCCTCTTGAAAGAAAGGTCTAGTGATTTACTTCCAAAGAATTAGCCACCGAAAACCCTATGGAAGAGCCATCTCCTCAAAATAGAGTCAACCTTAATGACACGGGTGCAGTAAAGCTTTTAGGAACTTCATATGCTGATGTGGCACGACTCAAAATGAGGAGAAACAGCTGTAACATTCATTAATCAGAATGTGGAATGTACCGAGTATGAATCTAAGATTACTGAAATATGACAACAATGAAATGGAGTACTTGAAGATAAAGGCATCAGTGAGCTAAAATGGACTAGTATTAGCCATTTTGAATCAGACAATCATATGATCTACTAGACCAAACGATCTATCTTAAACAACCTTGATCTATCTTGAACATTTCAAGATCTATCTTAAATTACAATGCTATCATTGATAGGATAATATCCATACACCTACAAGGAAGACCAGTTAATACTACTATTAGTCAAATTGACACACACTAATGCCAAAGAGGAGGAAACAAGATTTCCATCAACTTCTGCAGTCTGAAATTAATCAAACATACAATGAAGATACACTGACAGTTACTGACTGGATTGCAAAAGCTGGAAATAAAGAAGAGGGATCACTGGTTGGAAAATACAACCCTGGTGATAGAAACGATGCCAGTACTGTGTGACAGAATACTGCAAGACCAAGGATTCATTAATCTTTGTAAGTACCTTTTGTCAAAGCATAAGAGGCAACTATAAATGTGGACCTCACCAGATAATATATACAGGAGTCAAACCAATGATCTCTGTGGAAACAGATGACAGAGAAGCTCAGTATCATCAGTCAAAACAAGGCCATGGGCCAACTATGGAACAAGCCATCAACTGTTCATAGCAAGTTCAAGTTGAAGCTGAAGAATATCAAAACAAGTCCAGAAGAGGCAAAGTATGACCTTGAGTATATCCCACCTAAATTTAGAGACCATTTCAAGAACAGATGTGATGCAATGAACACTAAAGACCAAAGAATTATGGGATGA
>NW_006921625.1:14970477-14971976 GCF_000298275.1 Orycteropus afer afer | reverse complement strand
AATGACTATGCAACTGCATCAGACTGTGGATTATAATAAATTATGGATGACATTGGAAAGCATGAAAATTTCACAATACTTAAGCGTCCTCATGCAGAACCTGTAAATACCAAGAGGCTTCTTTCTGTTCAAATAGGACATAGGGATACTTCATGGTATAAAGGAAAGGTGTATGTCAGGGGGGTATCCTTTCACCATACTTATTCAATCTGTATGCTGACTATCAAATCTGAGAAGGTGGACTGTATGAAGAAGAATATGGCCATCAGGATTGGAGAAAGAGATATTAACAACCTGCAACACATACATAACACAACCTGGCTTGCTGAAAGCAAAGGTGACATGAAGCACTTACTGATGAAAACTAAAGACTACAGTCTTCAAAATGGATTATACCTCAACAAAAAGAAAACCAAGATCCTCACAACTGGACCAATAAGCAACATCATGATCAATGCAGAAAACACTGAAGCTGTTGAGGATTTCATTTTACATGGATCCACAGCCAATGCCCATGGAAGCACCATCCAAAAAAAATCAGATGCTGTACTGCACTGGGCCAATCTGCTGCAAAAGACCTCTGTAAAGTATTCAGAAGCAAACATGTCACTTTGAGGACTAAGTGCATGTGATTCAAGCCACGGCTATAGCCTCAGATGGATGTGAAGGAAAAAGAATTGATGCTTTTAATTTATGGCACTAGCAAAGAATACTGAATATACCTGAGACTTCCAGAAGAATGAATAAATTTGTCTTGGACGAAGTAAAGCCAAAATGCTCCTTAGAAGCGAGAAAGGTAGCTTCACCTCACGTACTTTGGACATGTTAACCGGAGGGACCAATCCCTGGACAAGGACAGACATCATGCTTGGTAAAAGTAGAGGGTCACTGAAAAAGAGAAAGACCCTCAATGACATGGACTTACACAGTAACTAGAAAAACGGGCTCAAAACACAGCACCAACTGAGGATGGTGTAGGACTGGGAAGTGTTTCGTACCGTCATACAAAGGTGGCTGTGAGTTGGAATCAAGTCGACAGAACCTAACAACAACAACAACAACATACTCTATGGAGCATAGTTCAACTCTATACATGTGGGGTCCTCATGAGTCAACACGAGGACAACTGGTTGGTTAAACATCCTTGGAAGCACATCCACAAGGAACAGTGTTTTTCTCCAATGTCCTGTGGATTAGCACATCATTAGGAAGGACCGATCTCTGGAGAAGGACATCCTGTTTGGTGACGTAGATCAGTGAAAACGAGGGAAACTCTCCCAGGGACAGACTGCACCCAACAGCTGCACCGATGGGCTCAGTGCTACCCGACTGTGAGGATGGTGCAGGACAGGCGGGGTTCACTGTTACGCCTAAGGTTACTGGAGTTAGAGCTGAGCTGACAGCAACTAACAGCATACAAACAGAAGCATATATTTAAAGTGTCTTTTATCATCCCTGCTGCCCAGGCTTTTCCTGAATCCTAGGAAACAAATCATCCA
>NW_006921625.1:14967346-14969382 GCF_000298275.1 Orycteropus afer afer | reverse complement strand
CCAACCTTCCTTCCGAGGAGTGGCTGGTGGGTTTGAACCGCCAGCCGTCTGGTTAGCAGGCAAGTGTCTTAGCCACTATGCTACCAGAGCACTGAAATAAATAAATGTAAAAATCTCAGTAACTTACTATTTTGAGAATCTAACATTCAAACAAAGTCTAATTGGTTATTCCTGGTCTGGTGACCTTCCACGTGCATTTGGGGATCCATCCTACGGCTCTGCCCTTCTCTCAAATGTCCTCTTCATTTAGTTGTGCAGTGATCGGCAAAACTCTTCTGGGAAGGACCATTAATCAATACTTACAGCTCTGAAAGCCATCCAATCTGTCAAAACTATTCAACTTCGACCACAGCAGCCACAAACTAACAGGCATAGCTGTGTTCCAATAAAACTTTATTTATAAACACAGGCAGCAGGCTGGATTTGGTGCACAGATACAGTTTGCCAATCCGTGATCCAAGGTAGGGAGGAAGGGAGACAACATGGTGGATTGTATAGGAGCTGTACGTCCCTTCTGTTCACAAGTCAGTAAGCCAGAACTTGGACACATGGCTCCAACTAACTGAAGGCTGGTCTATTTGTATTCCCAGTAATAAAAAATAAAGGGGCGGGGGGATTGGATTTGGAGAACACAACCACCTGCTTCTCCTTTCCAAAGAAAAACACACCAGTGTTAAAGAAGAATTGTTTGTACACACAAATACTGAAAATGGTGTAACGAATATCCCAGCATATTTGCCAACGGAAAATTATACACTGCTCTGGTGGCGTAGTGCGTAAGGTATCTGACTGCTAACCAGAAGGCTGGTGGTTCAAACCCACCAGCCACTTCTTGGAAAGAAGACTGGGCGATCTATTTCCACAGTGATACCGCCTCGGAAACCCAAGGAGAGGTCGCTATGAGTCGGATCCGACTCCATGGCAGTGGGTTTGGTTTGGGATGTTAGAAAGCACTACTTTACAAACTGTGGGGAGAACCACACAAATTAGTTGATACTGATGATGCTAAAGTGCTTGTGATTTTTCATTAAAAAGCACAAACAGCAGCAATTTTGAAACACAAACAACTCAATACCAATTAATAAACTGACAAACATCAGTCCTAAAAGTTAAGAGAATTCCAACTATACTTCTGTGTACACATGTAGCAGGACATGTGTACTGTACACGTGTGGTGTCCATGTGCAGCATGCCAACTTCCAGACTTCTCATAGAAAGCTGAACGGGCACTGATGGGCACACACAATGCTGTATATTCACCAAAGCCAATTCATTCTCCTGGCTACACAGCTAACCCGTTTCTCAACCCCTTATAGGAAAGTGGAGACGTCACCAAGTTCTGGCCAAACAGAAGGGCTCTACCTCTGAACAATCGTGGAAGTGATGCCCACCACTGCCAGGCCTGGCACACCAAAATGTCCACGAGTGATCCTGCACTCTGCCCCCTCTGCTAGGCCCCTGCAGGCCAGGTGTTAAATGGTGCCATCACCAGAAGGAGCCTGGCTCCTGAGTGACTCTGTGGGTCTGTTGCTTCAAACGTGCATTTGGTTTGGATTCTAACATGAGAAATCTAAAATATCCCATAGTAACCGAGGGATAACACCAGGAGACAAATATGAACACACTGTCTATAAACACAAACTAGCTTTAGTACGTCCTCACAGCCTTCACTCACAATAAACATGTTCTGCTTTAAAATCTGAGCTGGACACTCTTCCTATATTTAATCCTTCTTTTTACAGAATTAATTAGGACTAGCACTTTATTGAAAATATTTCACATTTACCACAAAACAAAGATGGTCTGCGACTCAAAAGGAATAGTAATTTCCAGGGAATCTATAAATGTGTCAGCTGCTAACTAAAAGGTTGGCGGTTTGAGCCTACCAGCCATTCTGGAAAGAATGGTGAGCCAGTCTGCTTCTGTGAAGATTTATAGCCTTGGAAACCCTATGGGGCAGTCCTACTCTGTCCTAGAGGATCGCTTGGAGTTGGAATTGACTTGATGGCAACAGGTTTGGGGTTTTTTTTTTTTTT
>NW_006921625.1:14955135-14966099 GCF_000298275.1 Orycteropus afer afer | reverse complement strand
TTGAACCGCCAGCCTTCTGGTTAGCAGTCAAGTGCCTTAGCCACTATGCTACCGAGCTCCCTTCTTAAGGTTTCTTTAATTAGCTATTCCATTGTTCACTTATTTAAATGCATACACAACAGTAAGGACAGGATTACCGTATATGTAACTGAGAAGCTATAGTTTGAAAATCCAGTATTTATCCCAATAATGATCACATCTGACTATAAATCAGAGATACTTTTTGGTGTGTTTATACTCACAAAGGTCGATGAATTCCAATTAATATTCACAAATATTAATGCAGCCATTTAATAAGGACAGTCAATCCCTATTAAAAAACCCAAACTCACTGCTATCAAGTCGATTCTGACTCATAGTGACTCCAGTGGGTTTCCAAGGCTGTAAATCTTTACAGAAGCAGAATGCCTCCTCTTTCTTCCATGGAGTGGCTGGTGGGTTCAAGCCACCGACCTGCTGGTTAGTGGCCGAATGCCTTAATCATTACACCACCAGAGCTCCTTAGGAAAATGAAAACTTAAGCCAGTATTTCCATGAGCTACCACTGCTCCACTAATCCTCTCCACGTAGCCCATGAGCTAATCCCTGGGAAAAAAAATCATCATAAATACAACATATCTACATTTCTGGCTTGAATTAACACTGACTGGTAATTCATTCTCACCAACTCTCATCAAAAGCTATGCCACTATCTTCTTGAGAGTTGGTAGGATTTTGACTCACATAGCAGACATCATCTAGGATCAGGAATAAGAATTCTATACACTTCTAAATAAAAAGTTCAATTAGTGATATATGCTATATTACCTGGCTCCCTAGTTTATTATGAAAATAAAGCAAGAAGAATTCTTTTTCAAGTAAAATAAAAATAGTCATGTATTTAAAAGATATTTGATACTTCAAGTACAATTATTTCCCAAAAGAGCACAATTTCCCCATGTTGAGCTTACCTTGAAGATGGCATTATATTTGGAGCCCTGAATTTTGCTGTAAACGGATTGGTTGACTCGTAATCAAAACAGTCCTGCGGACTTCCACCGAATGCATTAGGGGATTTCAAGTCACAAGGGCTACCTGACCCCCCATCGTTGGGCTTGTCAGACCTTCTGTTGTCCTTCTTCCCAGTGACTCTTTCAAACAGGCTCACTTTCTCCCTTTTTTCTCTTTTAGTTTCTTTTCTTACTTCAACTGATTTTGAGAATAAATTCACACTGCTGTCCCACGATTCACTGCTTTCCTCAAATGGGTTTTTCTTCCTTGGCAGTGTTGCAAATTTCTGGGGTAATGAAGCGGTCACATTTGTAAATGGGTCATTTTGTCTTCCGAAGGACGATTCACCTTCATCCACACTGGTGTCAGGCTGGTTCACTTTAGAAGTATCAAAGCTTAACGTTCGTCTGTGTGGTGATTTGAGACTTCCTGCAAACAATTTTGTGGTGACACATCATCACTGACACGTTACATCACACCCTGACACGTTCAGTGTGCACACTGGTTCTGCTTTTACAAGGAGAGCAACTACCCATTTCAAGGTATTAACCTTCTAAATAACCAAGGAGAACAATTTTACAATGTACCCTCAAGTATCCAGGCTAATCACAATTAGTGTGTTGCTAAACTATTACTAATCTACCCAGCTCAGGAAGAAAGTTACATAAGCACACTGTGATGCCAAAACTAGAGGTTTTGAATGGCATGAAAATTGTCAAAGGCTTGTTTTGTCATCATTTAGCATTAAATTTATCTTCTTTCTTCTGAGCATAAAAGTTCCACCCCCCACCCACACTCCCGGTGCTTTCTGATGAAATGGAATATTCATTCATCCTTCTGCCTTTGGAGAAAGGCGAAATAGCCAAGAAATGAAGACAGGTCATGAGAGGGGTTGGGGCTCCTTTTATCAGCATCTATTAACTTAAATATGAGTACAGACAAACTCTGGTATCAATGAACAACCAGTTCAGGATACAGTAGGTACTCAATAAGTATTTGATGTACGATTATACATAGAAAATACTCCTGAGAAAATCCAACTTTTCTTCTTCAACTTTAGAAGTTAAACTTTAAAAACCATTAAGCATGTTTCAGATCAGTGAGGGTACAATGAGAACCCACCACTTACCACTTTCTGGAACTGCTCCGAAGGAATCTATCTGGCGCCCAAGATGATGCGTTTGACCAATGGTGCCAGACTTCAGTTTCTCAGCAGAGACGTGGGACCCAGTTAAGTCAGACATTGAATGTGCTGAAGAAAGTCTCTGGGGACCCAAAAGAAAAGGCTTTTTTGGTTTGGATTTCATCTGGATCTCACCACTGGAAAACTCAGTACTGGCATCAGGCATATGAGTACTTGGAATGATTGCAGAAGACGTATCTGAAAAGGTCCCATCAGTTTTTCTACCTTTCATCTTATCTTTCAATTTTGCAAACGGAGATCTTGTTTTGTCCTTCACTGATAAGTCAAACATACTTGCTGTCATATTGTTCCTTGTAAACTGAATACTGACCTTTATCTCACCCCTGCTTTTGGCTCTTTTTCCTTGTTTGGATTCTAATCTAAACCACCTTAAAGAGAAGGAAAAAGAAAAATGGGTTGTAACATGGACTGAAGAGAAGACATGGCACTCTACTACACACATACAGCTTTCCAGACAAAGCTACTGTCCTGTCCATCAGGGCAATCTAAGCAGGGAGGAAAATCCATCAGCCGGAGTACTGCTGGTTTTACCACTGTGTAAAGATCTACTCACTGTTTCTGCGATGTAATGTACACCGAAAGAATGTCTTTAGGTTTGAAACAGGTTTGAAAAGAAAAGGTTCTCAAGAGAATCCTTCTCTTATGATTTGAAAATCACTCATCAAACATTCTTAACAATCATAGCCAATAGGTTTCCATCTGGAATATGCATTGCTAATGGCCTACAGTACAAGCTCTGGTAGCTTAGTGCCTAAGGCATTTGACTGCTAACAAGAAGGCTGGCGGTTCAAACACACCAGCCACTCCCCAGATTGGGCAATCTACTTCCATAGTGATACAGCCTCCGAAGCACAAAGAGGGGTCACTGGGTCAAATCTGACTCGACAGCAGTGAGTTTTTTGAGTTTTCCTTTTGAGTTTAATGGCCTAAGAACATTTTGTAATATTAAGACACCAAGGTAGAGACTTGGGAAGTCTTCATCAATACAGGTTATTTTTAAATAATATAAATGACAAATAATGACCACATTTTTAATAAAATAATAAATACTTTAGCCCCCACCAAAAACATTATGTAAAAAGCATTAAAAGAATTTTGCCAACATTGGTGACTACTACATAGTTTGCCAATCATGAAAATTGCACATGATGTAATTGACATTCGATTCATTCATTAAATTCAAAGTATTTTCCTGAATAAAACATGCAAAAGGAGTAAAATGCAAGAAGTGACAAAGACTAGCAACAAATATTATGATTTGTTATGGGCGGAAAAAGGGGGGGCAGCTTAAATGCTTTCTGTTAGGTTCTATTTGCTCAACTATTGCTACTGTGACAATATCAAATTAAAATTACTTTAAATGGAGCTAAACTGTATGCTTTCAGTCACCCCCCCTCATTACACTGTCCATTTTTTAATGAGTATAAAAACTGGAGTTTATTTTGGTTTTCTTTTTAGTATTTTGACCTACGACTGAGAAATTCTCCAGATGTCAGTGTCACCATGGTCACTGGTCATTCTACAGGCCAACAGCCGACAAAAAAAGAAACCCTGCAAAATGAAGCCCAGAAAAGAATTTCTACAATGTTCCACATTATTTAACAATGAAGCTTAATACTCATTCCTGCAGACAGGTTATTATTTAAATATAGCTCTAAGCAAGTGTAACAAATTTTCTTAGCTACAAAGGAACTCTGATCTAATTTTACATTAGTTCATCCCCATTGTTACCAACAGGGTATGGCAAAACGAGATTAGATTTACTATCCATCAGGTGGGAGACTGCTTCCCAGGTCTTTCCAGGGAGGAGAAGCGCCTCTCATACATAGAACAACTAACCACAGTATAAATGGCCTAGAGTGGGAGACCTGGGGTAAACTGTACATTGATACATGTAAAAAATTACACAAAGTATTCGATCACTTCTAAAGAGATTGGAACTTCATTCTTTGAGAATTACTTTAGAATAAGAAAACATAAACACCCATGTATACTATCATCAGTTTATGCCACTGATTTTTTTTTAGTAAAAGACTACTTGGCAAACACTTGCCCACCACTCCAGGATATTAAAGCAGCTTAATAATTCTCTAATCTATACATCTGAGCATCTACACTTATAAGAAGAAGTATCTGAATAAGGTTAAGAGGACAATTCTGAAAGTACCTCCCCTGATGCAGGAAGGAACTCAGATGAAACTCACTAGCAGCTGCAGAGGCACTTGGTGTTCAAAAGCCCTAGAACATACTACCAGCTTAGCCACCGTTCCTTTCCAAGGTGCCTGGAGAGCAGTGGGAATGGGCTGCAATCTCAACATATTTAGGATGTGCATACAGTCATCAGACTGACAAACCTACATCAAGGTAACTCTATAGATCCCCTTTTTATTCTACTAGCTCTACCCCCAAACTCTATGGAAACATTCCAGAGTTCCTTAATTAAGACTGTTACATTAAAAAAAAAAAAAAAAAACACTACTGTGGGGTCAATTTAGACTCATAGCAATCCTACAGGTTGAGTAGAACTGCCCATAGGGTTTCCAAGGCTGTCATATTTACAGAAGCAGACTGCCACATCTTTCTCCCGTGGAGCAGCTGGTGGGTTTGAACTGCCGATCTTACGGTTAGCAGCTGGGTGCTTAACCACTGTGCTACCAGGGCCCCTTGGGTGCATAATATTAAAGAATTAAAATTTAGACTCTCCATCATTTTGAAAAAGTACACCCCAAACACATCTTTCTTTCTTTGCTTTGATCTACAAGCCAGTCAGAGATCCTACCTTAAACATGTTTGACACATTCCAAGAGTCTTCCTTTATCTTCAGCAAACTTTAGGAAGCAACAGAGCTTATATTCTTCCAAAAGAGTTTCCCAAACAACCTTCCAAACCTGCAAGTCATAAATGAGCCAGGAATGATGCTCCTGGGGCCCTAGTTAACACTAATTCTCAGTAAAAGAGAACAGAGCAAAACAATGGGACCAAATCAATGACATTCCATCCCTATCAAGAACTGAGAACTATCCTAGCACCTCTTGACAACAAACAGCAGAAGAGCCTAACACCTATAACAGGGTTCAGGCTCCTCTAGAGCTGGAAGGAATCCCATCGCTCCTCTATGGCCTTAGAAAAATCAGATTTGTAAGGAAAGTGCTTACAGTTACAGTTCTTCCTTCATGGACAGAAATACAGGTGCCTCACTGACTGTCATTATCAGTGAACTTAACCAGAGGGAACTGTTCTATTTCCACTGAAGCCTAGAACCAGAAGCTACCTGTAAGTTCCCAGGGGTATTCCTGACTCCCACTCTTTTCACTGTCCTTTCACGTGACTTTAGGATACCGTGATCCCTTTTCTTAAAACTGCAAATCCTGAGGTCCAGCTGTGTACCAAAAACACATTTCACCTTCAGAATAAATTTCAGCCCTGTGACAATGTCTTCTTCTACGCTGACCAGTCTCATAAATTCCTAAGCAACACACAAGAAAAAAATATTTTCTTGGTTAACTAAACTGGAGCAATCCAACCAATTAAGATCTAGTTACATCAGGATAAGTTTTCTTTCTTTCTTTTTTTAAGAATAGGCTATTTTACAATAGGAAGCATTAACCTAAGTCCCTAAACTGAGAAAACCCCTAATCTGAGACAAATGATGAACTCTGAAGATACAGGGATTAGAAACAAGAAATGACAGCAGTAAATGCTGTGGAATAGAGAAGCCTGAATGATACAAAATCGAGCACCCAAAGTCCAGAAATGAAACAACGTTATGCACGCAGTTATCAACTCCTAGCTGAGGAAAACAGCCATTTTAAGGGGCAAGGGTAGAACCACTTCTGAAGGGTGGTACCTCACAAACACTGTCACCAGTAGGCTACACAGAAAATAGGCCAATGTATTTTGCAACAAAACAACAAAAAACCAACACAGCAGCATGTACGATCCCCATGTGTGTACCAAAGTATAGCAAAGCTCAGAAAACAAATAGCTCAGTAAAAGGAAGGGAGGAAGGGTCATAAAAATAAATAGACTTTTAGAAATAAGACCAAACAAACCCATCTACTTAACACCCTTATTTCAGAGACCAGGAAACCAAAGCACAGAGAGTAACTTCCCAATGTTGGATTAAAGTCAATAAGTAAAAATTCCGAAGTTGATGAGTAACATCTGCAGGAAAAGAGAAGTTCCCTCTGATTTGATGAACCACATATGTTAATAAGGTTAAATACATAAGTGGTCATACATTACAGGACACCGTATGCAGTCAGGGGACATGACAGCCAACAGGGAAGGCAACACGCACCTCCTTTTGCGAGCATGTAAGCTCCTCGATGCCAGTTTGCCTTGTACTAAAAAAATGTTCACTGAACTTTGATTTCTAGAATTGTGTTCATAACACAGGCTACGACTCGTGTATGTATGGGTGTGTGTGGTGTTATTTTGTTTTGCTTTTGTTTCAGTAAGGAACTTACCAAATACTTAGGTAAGGCTTAAAGAAAAAAAACAAGTCAGTGTTTGAATGCAAACTGTAAACTCAGTATAGTTCTCATCTCTCCCCCATCTCAAGAGAAAAATAAAAAGTTGCAAAGAATTTTCGCAAATATACTCAAAAAAAATGTAGGCATGACAAGTAACTTTAGCTGCTTTAGTCTGGAACGGCTCTAATGGGGAAGTCTTAATGAGACCTTCAACCATCATTCCAGAGATAGCACTTGTTTTCCCAGGCTTCATAAAGATAAAATGAAGACATAGCATGTGGGGCTTAGTGGATTAATGCTGATTTTTTTTTTCACCTCTGGAGTGCTGGATTTAAACTGTACATGGCTTCAGTTCAATTTTTAGTGGGCATGGGTCCATGTGCAAAAACCACCACACATGTGGGAACCATTCCCAAGCAATTGGTGCTGTGTGGTCAGAAACGGGACAGGCCTGGCAGGGAGGGTGCCAGAGGCCAGGATGCAGGTGCGGTGCAGAGACACACGCAACAGACCTGGAATCTGCCCCATGTGTCTGCGCCATTTCTAACTCCAGGGACTCAGAGCATCGTTACTTTTCATGAGCAATAAATAAAAACCAACATCACCCACTTCTGTTGTAAAAAATCAATATTACATAACAGCATGAACGATTTCACCATTCTATTATTAAACATTGTATTATTTCCTTAAATCTCGTGCCAGAACCAATCCAGACACCCATTAAAGTGAGAGATACAGAAGTTCTCTTTCCATGCTCCACTCAAAGCGTTCTGGCACGGACCCTTTTTCCCATCTCCTTCAAAAAAGAAGAAGAAAAAAAAAGTGAAGTAATAGTTTCAGCCATCACACTTCTTTGCGTATCATGACATAACTGGAAGACAGGCTGTAAATACTTGTCTTCAGTGTCAGAGAAGCAAAAAGTGTCACACCAGCACTTTCATGGGACTTCAAAATCAGCTGGTGGCCTTCATCACTCATACCGGTTTTCTATAAAGCACTTGGGAATACGCTGACAAGGTTCAGCAACGTGCAGAATATTAAGTCTCTTTCTTGCAACGCACCAGGACTCAAGCCTGCCTCTCACCGTGCCACATGTACAGCTGTGCTGGAAAAAGGAAACTATTAAATATATTAAAAAATGAGAAATATTACCAATAAAGATACCTCATCAAGTATGTGGTCCTCATTTAGCCACAAAGGAAGAAAATGTTAAGAGTAGAGTAACGTGAAAATCACTTTGAATACAGTAACATCATAAGCCCTGCTGATAGTATTTAAAAGTAGTTCTCCCCTAAAAATGCTAGTCAATTTCATTTAACAGCCAGTACAGAATTTCTATCGGTCAAGACTCCAATCTAAGGGTACCGCTCACAGCCAGATTTATGGTGACTATGATGCTGCCAAAGACGAGAAGAAAAGGAAAAACTTTAAAGGTTATTTCACCCTCAGAATCTCTGGATTCACACTTGGGCTGACTTCCCTTGGAAAATTTCTATTTCACAGAAGGCTTGCAATACATCATTCGTTACTGTTAAAAATACTGTCAATACAGTAAGAAATGTGAAATTTCAATACATTTAAAAGTTTAAACACATTTTAAATACTACAGATGACATGTTAGTTACAATTCGCAATTTGATAGAAATAATTTGGTAATTATTCATTTTACATTTTAAATTTGATAAACCACAGAAAAGTGAGATGATGCTTTTTAGGTGTCAAATCGTTCGGTTATTAAAGTCACTGATACATATTTGACTTCCACTTTCATTTGTTTTCCTTCTGTTTCTTAAAATATTCTCGTCTACTCAGTTAGTTTAAATGTTTACCATTTTTCCTCTTGCATTCCTACCCTTTCTTAGTCTTCTGTCCCTCTACTCTGTACATTACATCTTAGGTAAAGACATGATTTAAAAAAAAAAAAAAAAAAAAACCTCCACAATCAAAAGAAGCCTGCAGGCAGATATGTATAAAAAAGTCAAAGAGATAATCAATTTAAAATATAAAAACTTAATGTGAATTTTAAAAAAGTTATTATTATTTAAAGAAAAAAACTAAGAGAAAATAAAGTCCTGACTGAAAGAAATATCACAGCTGTTCTGGAAATTTGAAGATTTAAGTTCAACCTGTATTTCTTTCTCATTAATTCCATTAATCTTAATGTTCTCTTAGACTAGAAAAAAATAAGTCTAAGGAAGCAGTGAGTATACCTATCTCTGAAAACACACTATTTTCCACTTTAAGCTAGAATATTCTGATGGTAACTTATATTATGGCTCTTTTAAAAAATGAGAAAATATCTAACCCAAGCTTGAAAGTAATAAAAGATCATGTTTTCATTGAAAGTGTCATTAAATCATTTCATCACAAGAATTTAATTATCTTCAACCTGACAACATCGCACATGGTCTAGATACAACCGCTTTGCAGAACTCATTCTGAAGTAATACACTAGCTTCAATAAAGTGTAAATTCCAAGGAAAACACTGTTGTAAGTTCAACCCTGAGAACGTCTGTACACACTTTAAAAACTGTCTTTTTTAACAGCTTTAGACTCCATCAAGATGTACTGACCCTGAAAAATGGTCAAGTTAAAGGCCAATTGGGTTTATCATCCTGAAATTAAACACTGAGTTTTACATTTGACCATTTACCTTTTGGCAGCTTCAGAGTCCAACATTCATATCAAAATGCTACATGGGCAGATATAATTTCCTGATGTTCCATTTTACGGAAAATTTGAATGTTTGACAATTAAAACAATTAACACGTAACTAAAGTTTCAGTAGTTCAACACAGTGATCCAGTCCTCTTCTAGGGAAACAATGTTAAATTTTCTTAAAGCCCAGTGCCAAATACATGATTATCTCACAGATATTTACCCCAAATGGAAATGAGAGGATAGCGGGTCATTAATGATGCCATTAAAAAAAAAAAAAAAAAAAAGTTTCTTCAAAGCGCTATTTTTGCTTCAGTCCAGGCAAATATGGTGCTTAAACCTGGGTCATACTTCAGCCCCCAAACCAATGCCCCAAATATACAAATAATCTGCAACAGAAAATCCATAAATAAGACATACTTACCCACCGATTGCCATCGAGTTGTTCTGACTCACCCAGTAGGACAGAGTCGAACCGCCCCAGAGGGTTTCCAAGGCCGTACTCTTCACAGGGGGAGACTGCCACATCTTTCTCCCTGGAAGCTGCTGGGGGGTTCCAACCGCCCACCTTTTGGTTCCCGGCCGCGCGCTTTCACCACTGCGCCCTCGGGGCTCCTTGGCATATATTTAAGCACCCCCAAATTCAAAGTAAATTACATAACTTACTCTGTTTTCCTTCTCTGTTTGTCCTCAAAGATGTCATTGAGATTGATTGCCACCTGCCCTAAAAATTTATCGAGCCCCACCAGGGACCTGTGCATAACTACGAGGAACAGGATGTATTTCTCCGGATTCCCCTGCATGAGCAATCCGGGCAGCTCGAACGAGGCCTCTTCTTTCCAGACTGGCTCAAGAGTTTTCTCGGCTACAGAGGTGGAGTACTTTTCCTTGCCCAGCTGAATGATAGTGTATGTGTCATTGGTACCACTTTTGCCTTTAGGCTTAAGATCTTTGGCTTGAAGCACTGTGACCTGCACGTGAGTTGGAAACCACTTTTGGGCTTGCTCTGACAGCATCATTCTGCCGTATTTCTCTGCACCGAGCTCCCGCGCACAGGCAGTGCCCTCACAGGGGGAAGAGTCTAAAGCTTTGCCCACTGCATCCTAAGTGCACTTAAGGGACATCAGATGAGATCGGAGCTGCCCCACTTCCCTGGGGCTGATGTCAAAACGCCAGCCTGGGGCAGGCCGGGGGCACGCTACTCTGGGGAGCTCCTCTCCTCCGGAGTAGCAGGGGCCCACCATCACCGGGCCGCGCTCCAGGCCTCCACGAGGACCCCCGCGCCTCGCCTCTCCACCTTCCCGTCCCGCCGGCCCCGGCGACGGGCCTCAGAGGCGGGCGGCTCCCGGGCCTGCGAGCAGGTGAGGCCCGACTACCTGGGCCCGGCGGAGGCTGCCGAGGGAGTAGAGAGGCCTCTTTGGAAGAAGAGACTGCCAAGCCCCCCGCCCGCCTTCTGCGGCCCCGGCTCCCGCTGCCTCCGCGCGGCCCAGACAGCCCCCGCCTCCTGCGCGCCGCCCACCGGCCCAGTGCTGGCCGCGCGACCCGGGTAATACGAACCGCCGGCCGCCCGCGCGGCCTCGCTCGCTCTCACAAACCTCGCCCTCCTCCTCCTCCTCCTCCCCCTCGCGCCTGGCTC
>NW_006921625.1:14916130-14954990 GCF_000298275.1 Orycteropus afer afer | reverse complement strand
GGCGGCTCCTAGCACCGGGCGGGCGGCGGCAGCGACACTTCCGGGTTGCCCTTCTCCATGTTGATCTCGGGAACGCAAAGGGGCGGGGCCGGGAGGGGCCGCAGGGTCAAGGGTCAGCACCTCCCTGGTTGCCGTGGCGACCGAGGGCGCGCAGCGCCGGCTGCGGAGCGCGTGGGGCGGGCGCTGAGGCCCTGAGCTACCCCGCCCCATGCTGGATGCTGTTGGTTTGGGTTCGGTGCTTGCGGCCCAGGCCTGGCCTGGTACTGGGTGCGGGAGTCTGCAAGGCCACGTGGGGGCCTTGGAGGGACTGGGGACCGCTCCCGAGAGGAGGTAATCATGACCTTGGGATTTGCCCGAAGCTAGGGAAAGACCCTGTGTCAGTTTTTGAGGGCAGAGAATCCGTCTTGCTGTCCCCTGGATGCCCTGTGCCTAGCACAGAGCGGGTGTTCCATCGATAGTGGTGGACTGGTGCCGTTTGTTGACGGAAAACCCTTTTCCCCACACCCCTTTTCACCACTCTGTTTCTGAAAGGGGACTGGAGATGACATTCCCACCCAGTCAAAGGGAGAATGGGAAGCAGATACGAAAGGATTCCAAAACGAATACGTGGAGTTACTGTATTCAGAGATCACAGGAAGCGCTGGGCTGGAGTCAGAAGACCTGGTTCCAACCTCGCATCTGCTACCACCAGTCTAGGCGACCTTAGTCAAGTCATGTCCTCTCCTTGGGCCCCAGTTATACTTCACAAGTAAAACTGAAGTCTCCATCGTATCTAAGATTCAATCGCGACTCTTTGACTCCACATCAAAAGGGGCCCGCTGGGCCCTCAGCCTGGTGGACTACCCAGGTCACATGGAGACCATGCCCTGACTTCGAAAGCCAAAACCACAGAAATTACGGTCAGCCTCGGTATCAGTGGGTTCCACAACCACGAATTTAACCAACCACGAATTGTTAGACTAGGAGCCAGTCTAATAGGAGCCAACCAGGATCGAAAATATTCAAGAAAAAAATAAAAGTGTTCCTAAAAAGCAGTAGGAATTCCAGAACACTTAATGTGTTCATGAGGAACCTGTACAGGGACCAAGATACAGTCATTTGAACAGAAAGGGATACTGCTCGGTTTAAAATCAGGAAAGCTCTACATCAGGATTGTATCCTTTCACCATACTTCTTAAATCTGTATGCTGAGAAAATAATCTTAGAAACTAGACTGAAGAAGAATGTGGCATCAGGATTGGAGGAAGACTCATTAACAACCTGCATTATCCAGGTGACATAACCTTGCTTGCTGAAAGTGAAAAGGACTTGAAGCCCTTACTGATGAAGGTCAAAGACTACAGACTTTGGTATGGATTCAACAACAGCAAAAACCAAACTCACTGCCATGGAATTACTCCTACTCATAGCAACCCCTCCTTAGGTTTCCGAGGCAGTATCTCTGTGGAAGTAGATTGCCCAGTCTTCCTTTTGAGGAGTGGCTGGTGGGTTTGAACTGCCAGCCTTCTGGTTAGCAGTCAAATGCCATAAGCACTATTACACTTCAATATAAAACAAAAATCCTTACAACTGTACTGATAAGCAACATCATGATAAACAAAAAATATTGAAGTTGTCAAGGAATTCATTTTCCTTGGATCCACAATCAATGCTCATGGAAGCGGCAGGACATCAAATGACATACTGCATTGGGCAAATCTGCTGCAAAAGCCCTCTTGGAAGTAATTTAAGAGCAAAGATGTCACTTTGAAGACTAAGGTGCACCTGACCCAAGCCATGGTATTTCAATATCCTTTTATGCTTATGAGAGCTGGACAATGGGTAAGGAAGACCATAGAAGAATCAATGGATTTAAATTGTGGTGTTGGCGAAGAATATTGAGTGTATCATGGACTGCTAGAAGAATTAACAAATCTGTCTTGGAGGAACTACAGCCAGAATGCTCCTTAGAAGCAAGAATGCCAGACTTCATCTTTCATACTTTGGTCATATTGTCAGACCAGTCCCTGGAAAAGGCTATCAAGTTAGGTAAAGTAGAGAGTCGGTGACAAAGGGGAAAACCCTCAACAAGATAGATTGACAGAGTGGCTGTGACGATGGGCTCAAACGTGACAAGGATTGTGAGGATGGCGCAGGATCAGACACTGTTTCATTTTGTTGTGCATAAGGTCACTGAATCAAAACTGACTCAATGGCACCTAACCACAAAAACAAAAGGCAGTTATGTGGTCAAGGTAATCCCTCAAAGGCTAAGAGGAAGAGTGAAGTGCTATTTACATAGTATTTACATTGTATTAGGTATTATAAGTAACCTAGAGTGGGTTTAAGGTATATGAGAGGATGACTGGGCAATCTACTTCTGTAGTGATACTACCTTAGAAACCCAAAGAGGGGTCGCTATGAGTCAGATCCAACTCCACAGATATGAGTTTGGTTTTGGTTTGGCCTAGGTTATATGCAAATACTACATTTTATACAAATAACTTGAGCATCTTGGGACTTTGTTACGGGACGGGATGTCCTGGAAGCAATCTCCCATGGATACTGAGGGATAACTACTTTGACAATACCCTTCTCAGTTCAGAAAGGCAAACAGCTAGTTTACTTCACCACAGGCACAAGTACCTTACCTGTGCTTAAGCAGAGGCTGGATGGCCATCAGTGTGGTTGGAACGGAGGAGACTTTGTTAAAAGAAGAAAATGGGGATATGTTACTTGGGCGCTTTGGTGGTTCCAGTTGTGTGTCAACTTGGCTGGGCCGTGGTTTTGAGTGGCTGGTCAGCTGGATGGAGTTACTCCCCATATGACATTGTAATCACCTCCATATTTTTGCATTTGGCTGAGCCTTCAGCTCCAGTTCTTGGACTTGATCCCTAGGTCTTCTGTGTTACCTGACAATTTGAGGATTGTTCCTGGACCTGAACCAGTGGCCTGCCATGTGTCTATCGATTTTGGGATTGTGCCATTCTTCTTGCTGGCCTTGCATTCAGCAGCCTCAGCAGCCAGCAGCTGCATGAGTTACAAGAATCCTCCAGCTCCAGTGGGCCTAGAATAAGAGGCAGAGCAGTAGCCCAAGGTCAGCGGGCCTTTACCGAGTCCCTGGAGCTGGCACTCTGAATTCGGACATCTAGCCTCCCAAACTGTAGGAGCATCCAGGCTGTCTACTGCAGTATGTCTGTTAAGCAGCACTAGAGCACTAAGACCTACTTTTTCTGGAGCTAGCCTGATCTGGTGGGGAAGTCCTGGTAATGGCTGCTGATGAAAGAGCCTTGCCCCATATCCTGGCTCTGCCGGAAACTCAGTACAAAGCTCGTGATAGACACCTCACCTTATGAGGCAATAGACTTAGCTTCAGGGAATTTTGGTTCCTTGTCAATAAACTATAGATACAATACCTGTTGCAGGGAATAGGTACATTAACTCATAATACTGAGAAGAGGATTATGAGTTAATAATGTACATTTCCTAGCACAACGTGGCCGCTAATTCTCAGTCTCCATTTGCTCCTCTGTTTCTCAGTTATAAGGTGACCTATGCGCTACCTTTCTTGCATTTACTTCTATTCATGTCTTAGGTAATTCAGAGCATAAGTACTGTGGAATCTCCTCATAGAACCTAGCATGTAGTAGACACTCATCTCATCGAATGACTGAATACATTTTTTCCTTTACACAGCAATCTTGAGAGTAAGACCACAAGGCAGATGTGAATGCTCCTGGCTGTACAAGTGTAAGTTTTTCTGGTCATCATTTTCAGGCAGAGTTTTAAACATCTTTGTTCAAGCAGGACTCTGTGTGCTTCATGTTTTCCCAGGGTCCCCATGTTTATAGAATCTTAGCTACAGCACTTGAAACTCTAAGAAACGAAGTTAAAGGATTTTTCTTTCCATTAAATGCCTTTGGGATGGGGGGTATGAGAACACAATATATTTGTGTCACGAAAGCATGAGATAGTTGAAGAGCCTTTGAGGGCTCACACTATGCAATCATTTAATCCTTCTAGAGGGAAGATACTACCCTGACTCTGAGATACCTCAAAGGACCCAGATTCCAGCACATTCATTTTTTTCTTTTTTTTTTTTTTTAAATTAGGATTTGGGTGAAGATTTACAGAGTAAATTCACTTTTCATACAGCAGTTCACATATACTTTGTCTCATGACATTGACCAAAATTTACAATGCAGCAGCTCCCCTCCCACTTCCTCCCCATAGTTACCTCCTCCCAGTGTCCATCCCTTCACACTCTTCTGCACCCTGAGCTATCTCCCTGTGCATAAGCAGCCCTTCCTTCTCCCATGATTGTTCTCTCCAGGGCATGTGTCTACTTGAGGTAAATGTTTGACTCACATGCCTGTACTTTGTTTGGCTGGAAACCACAGTTGTGGGTTCAATTCCAGACCTGAAGGGCAGCTAGGGGCCATAGTCTCAGTGGTTACACCAGGCTCCATTGGACCAGCAAACCTGGTCCCCCCCTTTTTTTTTTTTTTTTGCCTCCAAATGATTTTGAGTTTTGTACCACATTGTTCTCCCTCTTTATGCAGGATCTCCTACATCCCTTCCAAGTGGATGGCAGTGGTAGCTGGGCACCATCTAGTTCTTCTGGTCTCATAGTTGTATAGGTTGCAGATCGGATGGTGTACCAGTCTCTAGGACTGGTTGTTTCCGTTAATTTTGGTTTTCTTCTTTCTTCTTGACGAGGAGAGACCCGTTGTTGCATCTAGATGGCAGCTTCCTAGCTTTTAAGGTCCCAGTCACTACTCGCCAAAGTAGTAGGTGGAACAATGTTTTGTATAGTATGTTATGCCAATTGAGCTTGATGTCCCCTGCAACTATGGTCCCAAGCCCGCAGGATCAACTGCTCGGGCCCTTTGGGTAGCTGGCTGTGACCAACCTTGCCCCTTGTCAGCTCTACTATACACCTGGGAATTCTGATCATTCACATGAACTTATAGGCCTATTGTTTGCCAACCCTATATATGATCTTGGATACACTCTCCATTTAGACATACATAATTGTTTAGCTTGTTCACCCATCTATCCGTCCCTATACCCATGTTTGCTTTCATTGACAACTCACTACTGTATATGCAAAGGGCTTCATATTTGTTGTCTGTACTGCCCATGTAACTCTCTATGTCTTTCTCATCCTCAGTGCTGCCATACTGGTCACTCACATTTGGTACATTGCCCTTCTCTTCACCCAAATCAATATTTATCTCTATCTATCTAACAGCATTCCCTCTCCTCTCCTCCCACCCCTGGTAACCAACAAAGAAAATGTCCTCCAATATATAAACCTTTCCTTAACTTTTACAATAACGGACTAATACAATATTTGTCCTTTTGTGACTGACTTATTTCGCTCAGCATAATGTCCTCCAAGTTCATCCACGTTGTGCGGTGTTTTGCAGATTCTACATTATTCTTTAGCGTTGCATAGTATTCCATTGTGTGAATGTACCAAAGTTTGGTTATCCATTCCTCAGTTGTTGGACATCTAGGTTGTTTCCAAGATTTGGGTATTGTAAATAGTGCTGCGATGAACATCGGCGTCCAGCACATTCTTTCAGGAGACTACTAATATTTGTTAGTGTCTGTAGATTTCCCTCGATTTATTGTAATTTCAGTTTTTCAGTACCGTTTACCCATAGTGGCTGGTGTGCATTCTGCGTGAAGTAGGCACTCCCAAAAGGAATTTTGGATTAATTTACCACTGAGATCTTCAGAAAGCCTAACTACAGAGAGATTTTGAATAATCTTGAGCTGGATACCATCTAGGATGAAGAGACCTGGGCTTTGAGTCATTCTAAAGAAATTTTATTATACAGTATAAAAAGAGAAGCAGAATTTTCCATCTCTGGGAGATAGTATATGAAACAGCCATGTGTGGAAAGCACAACAAAATCGTAGTACTGGAATACAGCATCTGGATCCCAGAGTAGGCAACTGTCAACTTGAAAGAAAAACAGTCTTGAGGATTTTTAAAGAGTGCATTGGAACAGTCAATGGTGGAATTTCATCAAGATCTCCAGGGAGAAATAAGTCGACACCTGAAACTTAAAAAAGTAAAATAAACATCACAAAATCAAACTTAATTGTTTAGAATTTTTATAAATTGCATTTTTAAAAGCCTCACATCTCTATTAAAGGTTATAATTAAACAATAGGCAATTAATTATAACAGTGGATGTGTGTTTCTAAAGAGCTTAAATTGTTTGGTGAGCTTTATTAATGATTATAAACATGTTTACAAGTATCAATTCACTCATCTCTGAAATATAACCATCTCTAGGGTGGAAATTGGCAGCAGCAGTTCACAGCAACGCAATAACATACTCCAACACAATTGAGAGAATACTCCAAAGACAAGGGCTGAACAACCATGGCTACTAACATCTCTTCCTGTAGCACCAACGTTTCTTTGGAGTTCCCTAAAACCTAGCTAGAGCCAGAATTGTTCAGCTTTACTATCTGGCAAGATCAGAGTTATGACTTCATGGTTGTAAGGCAGAAGAAGAAAATCCCATTTTGTTGCTCTTGAGGGAAACAAACAAACAGAATGGGCTAAACAGGATCTGGAATTACTTTATAAAAGTGAAATGACTTCCTATAGCAGAGTGGTTTTTGTTGTTGTTTTGTTTTGATTGTCTTAAGGGAGTAGAAAATGTCACTTAGGTCAAATATAAAGTTGGCTCAAAGTGAAATAATTGCAATTATACAGCCATTGGGATCAAAGCAGTTCTGCCAAAATGCTTATTGTCTCCCAGTGTTAAATGTTCTTTCTACTCATTTTAAGATATACATGGACAGTACTTTAAAAAGGGGAAAATTGTCTGTATAAGGACAATATAACAGAATTGAAGACAGTCTTTTTCTTTTCTTTCTTTCTTTTTTTTAAATCCTGTGACCAATGAAGGAGCTCTGGTGGTATAGTGGCACTTGACTGCTAACCAGAAGGCTGGCGGTTCATACCCACCAGCCACTTCTCGGAAAGAAGGTTGGGCAATCCTACTTCCGTAGTGATACTGCCTCGGAAACCAAGGAGGGGTCGCTATGAGTCGGGGCCGACTCGACGGCAAATAACAACAACAACAACAACAACCAAAAGATCAGTACTTTGAACCCACCAGCCACTCCACAGAAGAAAGATGGGGCAGTCTGCTTCTGTAAAGATTTGCAGCCTTGGAAGCCCACTGGGGGTTGCTATGAGTTGAAATCGACTTGACGGCCCCGAGTTTGTTTTGTTTGGTGTGACTGATGAAATGGCCAGAAATGTTTGGCGCAATTCCAACATCAAGGGCTTGGGGGGAAAATATATTTCTTAAAGGGAGAAAATGCTGAAAAATGTAACTTTTAACTGTTAAAATGCCTGCTGCAATGAATAAAAATGATGGGACTAGAAAGTAAAAAAATAATATTTATTCCCTCATGGTGAAGGATTTGGGGAATGAAATGATTTGCTGCATGCGGTACCTTTCAGTCCAGTCCCATGAGGGGGCCTACTCCAAGCACTGTGCAAGAGTTTTCCTTTGCATATCAGCAACGCTTTAATAACATCTTGCAGATCTGTTGTAGGACAATTATAATGCTCTTAGCATTCAAATGGCCCATTTGGTCAAGAGGCTCCCATTTTGTAAAGGATGTTCATTGTTTTCCAGATGGAGATTCAGAGACCTAAAGACGCAAATAGCTTTCACCAAGATATCATTACAGTATTCAGGTTGCAGACTTGCACACACACACAGGATACCCTGGATGGCGCAGAGCTAACAATTAAGTTCTTGACTGTTAGTCAAAAGGTTGGCAGCTCAAACCCATCCAGAGGTGGCTCAGAGGTCAAGCATGGTGATCCGGAAGGTTACAGCCTTGAAAACACTACAGAGGAGTTCTACTGTGCACACATAGGGTTGCCATAAGTCAAAAGCAACTTGACAACAACTAACGATATAGACATACACATATGCACACATCTCAAATGTATTTAAAATTATACACATACGGCAAGGTCCCAGAGGTATGTGGGCAGTACACGAAGAAAGAAATAGATCTCTGCATAACTACTAGGAAAGTAAAATAATGATAATCAACATTTGGCCAATTGATTTGACATTTTAATTTCAATAAACCAGTTTGGGTATTTTTTGGTGATTTTTGTGTTTTGTTGTCCTCGCTGAACTGATGCCCCTTTCTTCCCGGACTGGGCAGGGTGGACAGGGCATGATGCACAGGAGCAGTGTGGTATGTCATGTGGAGACCTCGCGCCAGCGGCCTGGGTCTTAATCCCAGCTCTGCCTGTTACCAGCTATGGATCTTTAGGGAAGTAATTTTCCCTCTTTGGGCCTCTGTTTCTTCATCTGTAAAATAAGAGACTCTCTAGTAGGAGCCACTACAGTATCCTCAAACATTTCATAATTCTAAGTAGTACGTCCACAGCACAAAGAAGCAAATTGTGCCTAATTGAATTGGTAAATATACTAAAACAGATTCCCTTTCTAAGTAATTTATTAATGAAGGATCCTCTAATTTGGAGGGGGGCACAGAGTGGCATCCTCAAGAGGTCCTGAGACCTCTTTCTCCCAAATGAAATTCATGATCATAGACAAGAAGTACAGGCAGTCCCCAGATTATGAAAAAGTTCCCTTCCTAAATCTGTCTTTAAGTTGAATTTGTACATAAGTCACAACCGTTAGGTATGATTCGTATATAACGTCAGTCAACTGTTTGTCTTAGTGTATATTGTACATTTCTATGTATAAAAAACATTAAAGAAATATTTCCAGATACACTAAAACATCTTTACCACAATGATACAGTAATAATAATAACATTTTGATGCAGGTCGGAAAGTAGCGCCTGTTGGTTATTCTGAACTGTTGTTGTTGTTAGGGCCATCGAATCATCTCTGACTCATAGTGACCCTATGCACAGCAGAACTAAACACTGCCCAGTCCCATGTCAGCTCCACAATCCTTGCTATACTTGAACCCATCCCCACAGCTACTGTGTCAATCCATCTCATTGAGGACCTTCCCCTCTTTCGTTGACCCTCCACCTTACCAAGCATGACAGCCCTCTCCAGGAAATGGTTCCTTCTAACAACATGACCAAAGTAGGTGAGATGTAGTCTGGCCATTCTCGCTTCCAAGGAGCATTCTGGCTGCACTTCTTCCAGGAAAAAATTGTTAACTCTTTTAGCAGTCCGTGGTACTTTCACCATTCTTCACCAGCACCACAACTCAAAAGCATCGACTCCTCTTCGGTCTTCCTTATTCATTGTCCAGCTCTCACATGCATATGAGGGGATTGAGAGTACCATGGCTTCTGTCAGGCACACCTTGGTCCTCAAAGAGACATCTTTGCTCTTCAGCACTTGAAAGATGTCCTTTGCAGCCGATTTGCCCAGTGCTATGTATCATCTGATGTCATGACTACTGCTTCCATTGGTGTCAATTATAGAACCAAGCAATATGAAGTCTTTGACAACTTCAGTCTTTTCTTGATTTATCTTGATGTTGCTTATAGGTCCAGTTGTGAGGATTTTTATTTTCTTTATATTGAGGTGTAATCCATACTGCAAACTGTAGTCTTCAGTCTTCCTCAGTAAGTGCTTCAAGTCATCCTCACTTTTAGCAAGCAAAGTTGTGTCGTCAGCATATCACAGGTTATTAATGATTCTTTCTCCAATCCTGATCCCATGTTCTTCCTCATATAATCCAGCTTCTCAGATTATTTGCTCAGCATACAGATAGAATAAGTATGGTGAAAGGACACAACCCTGACACACTCTCTTCTTGATTTTAAACCATGCAGTGTCCCTTGTTCTGTTCGAACAACAGCCTCCTAGTCTATGTACAGGTTCCTTATGAGTATAATTAAGTATTCTCGAATGCCCATTCTTCTCAATATTACTCATAATTTGTTACAATCCACACAATCCAATGCATTTGCATAGTCAATAAAACACAAGCAAACATTTTTCTGGTGTTCTTTGCTTAAAGCCACGATCCATCCATCTGACATCAGCAATGATATCCCTTGTTCCACATCCTCTTAGAAACCAGCTTGCATTTCTGGAAGTTCTCTGTCAATATACTGCTCTAACAGTTTTTGAATTATTTTCAGTAAGATTTTACTATTGTTCGATAATTGCCACATTCTGTGGGATCACCTTTCTTTGGAATGGATACAATTATAGATCTCTTCTGGTCAGTTGGCCAGGTAGCTGTTTGCCAAATCTCTTGGCATAACCGAGTGAGTGCCTCCAATGTGTCATCCATTTGCTGAAACATCTCAGTGGGTATCCCATCAGTTCCTGGCGACTTGTTTTTTGTCACTTCCTTCAGTGCAGCTTTGTTTCACTTCCAAATCAATCCTCCTCCTTCGCCTCTTGCTGCTGCTATGACTAGCACTGGTTTTGCTGCATTTGGGAGCCATGATGCACTTCATGGTAATTTCAGAAGAAAATTAGAGATAATGCTACAACACTCAAGAGATGCATGATATACGAGATTGGATACTGCTTCCTAGGAGTCAAAGGACACATTGTTATATGGTAAACTTTTTATTTGTAAGCAGGGAAAGTTTACATTAAAATATTATAGAAAGTACAGTACATACATAAACCAATAACATAAGTGATTATTATGACTATCAGGACATATGTATAATGCTCGTGTGCACCATGACGGTGGCACAGAAATGGTGGAAAGAGCTCTTACTGTAATCTTACAGAAGCAGATCAACTGGCCTTTCTTCCCTGGTGCCTCACGGTGGGTTCAAACCGCCAACTTTCTAGAGTAAACAGTTTGCATCACACTGAGACTTACTCAACAAATATTTAACCCTAATGACAGCTGCTGAGTGAGAATCTCTATCCAAGGAAAATTGGGAGCCAATCTTGTTTTAGAAGACGTTGCAAGCCCTTGGTTCCTGAGGTGTCCACTATACCAGATTTACCCCTTACAAAGTTAGCTTGCTCCATCCCTTTTCAAATGTCCATGTATACACAGAAAAGGCAAAAACAAAAACCATCAAAATTATGAAGGTGGTGTAAGCAAAACTTCACCTTAGAAATTCATGCAATGCACTTCATACTATGGATGTGAATTTTTTTTTTTTAACTTCCTTAATTTTTCTTAAGATCTCAGGTTACAAGAATACAATCATTGGCACACATTATAAGATCTATACCTTACCATTTTTCATAAACTTGATAAATAACCAAAGTGAAACCCACTTGCACATTGATTTGGGTCCATGAGGAAGCCATTCTGGGTAATCTGAGATCCAAGGTAGGAAAATCAGTGAATGCTATTGCTTGTGATTTAGGCATTTCTGTTTGCTAAGTATATCATATGGTGTTTGCACAACGTCCAGACCACATAACATCCCATTTTACAGACTGCATCGTGGACATTAAGTAATACATATGCACACATATATGTGTAACTGAAAAGCATTTGTTGTGGGAAGAAGGTTTTGTAAATGTGAAACCACGTGCTTGTCTCCAAATTTCAATTTTTCATCACCATTAGTCTTTTTAAATCCACCAGACTCCAACCAAACAGTTGCTACTTGTATGGATTTAGGTCAAGGTTAACAAGGACTGGAGAACTTTGATTATTACTGAAAGAAGTTTACCAGAGTTACATTAAGTTATCATCCTTTAATCTATTAATATGTATATATTATATAAATACATATTTATAATAAACATATTATTTTTTTATGTTTGGCTAAAAATCTAAGACATGGATATTTTTAACATTTTTTAATAATAAGGGATTAGAATTATAACACTTTTATAGAATTATAAAATTTTTTAAACTAGTATATATTCATTTGGAGAACATTAAACGGGTGGGCAGCTGGCAAAATCATTTAGGGTCGTGTTTGTTTTTCTTCCCCATATATAAGATGTAGCACTCTCTCCTTTTCTACTAATTGATCTGTGCTAAACAAAGCAAAGGTCTTTAAAACTATTTGTCTTCACATGTCTGATATAAAACACCTTGGGGAGGGGGGAACATTTTAAGGCACAAATTCAATTTCTTGTTCCAGGGTCGGACTTTAAACCATTTCTCCTAATCAGTTTTCAACTGACCTGAGCAATATTTAAGTCCACCTAAGTATGTGATAATAGAAATTGTTTTGGCTCAGAACTGGGTGTTTTTCATTTACGTGCTCTGGATTAGGTCACCTTCAGAGAACTAAAGGCTATAAGAAGAAGTGTTGCAAACCTGCATTATAACTATTTTCTAGCTATTGGGATGCAGTGGTGAAAACCGTTAATGTGCTCAACTGCTAACCAAAAGGTTGGAGACTGTCATCCACATAGAGATGCACGTAGGAAGAAAGTCCTGACAATCTACTCAGAAAACCAGCCATTGAAAACCTTGTGGAGCAAGGAGTGGTCACCACAGCAAGTAGTTCCCTGGGCAGTAATTGGAACACTCACGAATGATCTACAGAGCCAAGATAAAGCATAGGATTTAGCTTGACAATGTAGACCTAAAAGAAAGATCTAGGAAGTTAAATAGTGTAGTGGGAGGAGCCCTGAACTGAGAGCAGTAATCTGGCTCAAATGATTAATGTCACGTGCGACCTGGAGCAACAGAAACTCTTCTTCAGCAAACGAGCAACTTTTAAAGCCTCTTTCATCTCCAAACTTGGATCTCAGATTACCCAGAATGGCTTCCTCATGGACCCAAATCAATGTGCAAGTGGGTTTCACTTTGGTTATTTATCAAGTTTATGAAAAATGGTAAGGTATAGATCTTATAATGTGTGCCAATGATTGTATTCTTGTAACCTGAGATCTTAAGAAAAATTGGGAGCATCCTGGCTGATGCTATTAAGAGTATCAACAATTCTGAGAAGAGAGGCAGATGTCATATTTTTGTATGGCCTTGTTCCCAAGTCATTGTTGGGTTTCTAACTTGGAGGACGAAGCATAGTTAGTTACATTACCAAATTTGAAATCATTGATGATGACAGAACTGGGAAAAGTGCTGTGAACTTCACAAGCAGGTTAAACAAGTGGGGCGAGATCAGCCCCAAATTTGATGTGCAACTCAAAGATCTAGAAAGATGGCAGAATCTTCTTCTCTTGTCCCGTGAGTTTGGTTTCATTGCTCTGGTGACCTCAGTGGGTATCAGGGACCAGGAAGGAGCCAGATGAAAATACACAGGAGGTAAAATCCTGGGGTCCTTTTTCTAGGGGTGTAACACACACATGCAACTAAAAAGCCCCAACTGGGGGGGAGAGCAGAGATTACAGCCAAGAAAATGTATGGCACTCCTTTGGACTCTGTAACACAAGGGGTCACCTTGAGTTGGAATAGACTTGATGCCAAAGAGTTTGGCTTGGTTTGATATTTATCATCTTGTGAAAGGTTTTACCCAATGAGCACTAACTGCCAACGTGATTGGGCAGATCATGTAAACTCTCTAGGTCTCCTCATGAGTTGTCAGGAGGATTACGAGGGGATCAGGCAAGAATGCAGGGAAGGCCCAGCAATAGGAAATGCTCAACAACTTCTGTTGCTTGTGGAGCTGATGTGATCCCCTGTCTCTGTAACTGCTTTTGTCCTAACTGGAAGCAAAGGCTGGACCATCTGGTTGTTCTGGGCTGTTCCTCACCAAGTGCTAAGGCAGCTTCCTCTCTTGACCCACAAGTGGGAGCCAGGAAATGGAGGCCCTGAGTCATTTTCGTTTCAAGCCAAACCTAACATTATTAGACACTCTTTTCTCTATGCAACACCAAAACAGCTCCTTAATAACATTTCAAACCTTCCTTTAAAATTTATAATGACTCTTTAAGTATCATTTAATAACTTTATGAGAATGCACCTGATTTTTGAGTTGCAGAAAAAGAATGAGGCCTAACTTACCTTCTATCTCTGTAAGAAGCAAGAATGGCCAGACTTCATCTCACATACTTTGGTGTTGTCAGAAGGGCCCATTCCCTGGAGAAGGATATCATGCTGGGTAAAGTGGAGGATCAGAGAAAAGGGGGAAGGCCCCCAACAAGATGGATTGACACAGTGGCTGCAACAATGGGCTCAGGCATAGCAACAATTGTGAGGATGGCAGAGAACCAGGCAGTGTTTCATTCTGTTGTACGTATGGTCACTCTGAGTTGGAGTTGATTCAATGGCATCTAACAACAACAACATCTCTGTAAGCAGCTGAATAGAAACCTAACTAATATATCATATATGAGGCAATGCTTTTAAATACTGGATTTTTCACTTAGGAATTGTGATAAATTTTAAAACAAAATTTTGACCTTTTTTTTTTTGTCACTTAGTAACATAAACATTCTGCTAAACAGTTGTTGTTTTTTGGTGTCTTCAAGTCAATTTGACTCATAGTGACCCCATGTGACAGAGCAGAACTGACCCAGAGGGGTCTCTAGGCCGTAAGCTTTATGGAACCAGGTCCCCAGGTCTTTCTCCCGCAGAGCCGCTGGGTAGGTTCAAACCATCAACCTTTTGGTTAGCAGCCAAGGACTTGACCATTGAGCTACAAGCTTCCCAATTCCCATTTACCACTCTAAGTTTTAGCTTATTATTTCCATTTTACTACTAATAATAGTAGTTATTAGCTGGTCACTCGCCGAATGATAAATTCTCTAACATCACAATCGCATTTCCCCGGAGAGAGTTGGAGCTACAGGCACTGTAATCATTACTATCGTTTCCTTCCTTTGCCATCATGAAGCATAAAATGAGGTGGGTGGAGGACTCTCCTCACCAGGCATTGCACGTATCAGGATGCGGCAGGAAACTTGGAAACTGAGTGCTTCATATCCTTTAAACAGCTCTTGTACTTCAATTGGCTTAAAGCATTACCCAAGCATCCTTGACACAATCCCAGGCCTAACTGCTTTAGCGAAAGCCCAGAAACAAGCAAACGACAATTGATCTGTTGTGCAGCTCCTGACACTCTGTGTTTTAAGCAGCAGCCAGTACTGTAGTGTTTGCGATCCATAAACTGCAGAGAGATTGAAATTATTTGTCAAGTCTATACATGGAAAAAAGAACCCTGGTGCGCAGTGGTTAAGCGATCAACTGCTAGTCAAACAATTGAACTCATCAGCCGCTCCACAGGAAAGAGATGTGGCAGTCTTCTTCCATAAAGATGTACAGCCTTGGAAACCCTATTAGGCAGTTCTAGTCTGTCCTATAGGGTCAATGTGAGTCAGAATCAACTCAATAGCACATGACAATAACAAATACATTGAACAAATATCACCTGGCACTCACAAAGGGATCAGTATAGGATATCTTGGGTAGAATGAGAGAAAAGTATAGAACAAATCTCAAAATCATAAAAAAACAAACAGGCTTACTGGTCTGATAGGGACTGGTGAAACCTCTAAGACTACGGCCCTGAAGTCACCCTTCAAGCCTGGAATTGAAATCACTCCTGTGGCTTGCAGCCAAACAATAGACAGGCGTATGTGTAAGGTGAACATTTACACCAGGTAAGTACACTCCTTGGAATGATCAACCTCAACCGTGGGAGATCAGAAGGGCAGTATTTGCACAGGGAGATAGCTCAGAGGGCAGGAATGCATAGGAAAAAAGGACACGGGAAAAAGGTAACCACAGGGAAGAAGTGGGAAGAGAGATGTTATATTAAGGGGATGGCAACCAATGTTATGAAACAAAATGTGTACAAACTATTAAATGGAAAATGAATTTGCCCAAATCATCATCATAAATAAATATCACCTGGGGTATCACTCCAGTCTGCTTTCACAGCCAAAGGACAAAAATGTTAATAGTCTGTCCCTTGTGGAAAAGTGTCAGATTTTCAGACAGGAGACTAAGGCTTACACACCATTTCAACCCACATCAGACATTTGCTAGAGAGTAAAACACAATAATGTGAGTGAAAGCATTTTGTTTTAAAGTAAAGAACTTTACAAATGTGAAATCTTATTATGGCTTTTAGGTTTGTATCTATTAAATGTATAACACACTTTGCCCTTGAGCATCAATTGTTAGTTTTAAGTTGAACATATAAAAGCTCTGGTAGCATAGTGGCTAAGGCACTTGACTGCTAACCAGAAGGCTGGCGGTTCAAACCCACCAGCCACTCCTCAGAAGGAAGATGGGGCAATCTACTTCTGTAGTGATACTGCCTCGGAAACCCAAGGAGGGGTGGCTATGAGTTGGGTCCGACTCGACGGCACATAACAACAACAACATATAAAAGCAAGAAAATCCTAATTTACTATCATTCAAACTATGTGAAATCCAAGTCAACTGTCCATGGTAAGGAACATGTGAAAGACAAATAAGAACTTGATAGCTAAGCAAATAAATACAGATGTGATAGGCCAACACTGATTGAACATTATAGAACAGACCGAATACTTTGTGTTAAGGCAGGCTAAAGTGAAACCACTGTGGAACAGAGACCTAGTACCTTCTCAGAATAACAAGCTCTTATAGTTGTAAGGGAGCTCTGGTAGTGTAGTGCCTAAGGCACTTGACTGCTAACCAGGAGGCTGACAGTTCAAACCCACCAGCCACTCCTCAGAAGGAAGGTTGGGCAATTTACTTCCATAGTGAACTGACTCAGAAACCCAAAGAGGGGCAGCTATGAGTTGGAATTGATTTGATGGCAGTGAGTTTGGTTTGGTTTATATATATTATATGTGATCAGTATATGCTTATTATTATATAACATATTTGTCATAACTATAAATAATTAATATAGTATATTGTAAAATAAATATAGTACATAAAATCCATTGTCATCGAGTTGATACCAACTCACAGCAACCCTGTAGAACCCAGAGTAGAACTGCCCCATAGGGCTTCCAAGCCTGGAAATCTTTATGGAAGCAGACTGCCTCATTTTTCTCCTGTGGAGCAGCCAGTAGGCTTGAACTGCTGACCTTTTGGTCAGAGCACTTTACCACTCCACCACCAGGATTCCTTAAATATAATACATAAACACATATAATTATATAATATTATTATGTCTTATATTATTATTATGTAATATATATATGTATGATAAAGCCTAATCCAAGCCATGGTATTTTCAATCACCTCATGTGCAAGTGACAGCTGGACAATGCATAAGGAAGACTGAAGAAGAGTTGATGGTGGTGTTGGCAAGGAATACTGAAAGTACCATGGACTGCCAGAAGATGAAATAAATCTGTCCTGGAAGAAGTGCAGCTGGAATGCTCCCTGGAAACGAGAATGGCCAGACTTCGTCTCACTTACTTTGGTCATGTTGTCAGAAAGGACCATTCCCTGGAGAAGGATATCGTGCTTGGTAAAGTGGAGGGTCAGTGAAAAAAGGGAAGACCTTCAACAAGATGGATGGGCACAGTGGCTGCAATCATGGGCTCAGGTCTAGCAAGGATCGTGAGGCTGGCACAGGACTGGGTAGTGTTTTGTTCTGTCATACGTAGGGTCACTGTGAGTCAGAGCCAACTCGACAGCACCTAACAACAAATGTACACACACACATACACACATGCATATATATACATATACGTACATACATATACATATATGTATAATTTGTAGGTTGTTTTGGCTGTAGGAACCTGAGACTCATACCAGTTAATTTGCTTCAGGCGATCTTATCATACTGCTATAAAAAGAACAGGGAGCTCTGGTAGCATAGTGGCTAAGGCACTTGACTGCTAACCAGAAGGCTGGTGGTTCAAAACCACCAGCCACTCCTTGGAAGGAAGGTTGGGCAATCTACTTCCGTAGTGATACTGCCTCGGAAACCCAAGGAGGGGTCGCTATGAGTCGGGTCTGACTTGATGGCACACAACAACAACAACAATAAAAAGAACAAACTTAGAGATAAGGAATTGCATGGATATTTGGGCACAGAAGCCAATCCTGGGCTAGGCATCCTGGAGACTGGAGCTGGAAGTTGGGGAGTGTGAGGCCCTGGGCAGCAGGAGGGCATGACTGCACTGGGGTTCCACCATGGCTAGGCCTCCTTGCTGAGCGTCTTTCTGTCTGCTCACTATGACCCTGGGTTCTGCAGCTCATCTTTACCTTCCAGCTCCTGCCTGCTCCTGGAATGTCCCCTCTCTTTTCAAGGACATCTTCTGACACTGACTTCCAGCTGTAACCTTTCAGCTTTAACTCCCATTGCTAAGAAGAGACTGATTGCCCAGCTCAACTTTTCTGGTAGCAGCCACTTCCTAGTGGCTCTGGTTCCATCACTGTGTTTGTGGTGGGATGCAGGGAAGGGCTGGGCCCTGGGACAGCATAGGCATTTTCCCCTTTATCAAGGCTGTGGGTGAGGCCTTGGGCTGGGCTGTTGGCAAGCAGATATTCAATGATTGACATGTGCAACACTGGAAGATTTTTGGTGTGGTTCAAATTTCTGAGTCAAGCTTTGTTTAGAAACCAAGACTGTATTCTACTTCTTGACCTAAATGACATAAAGCGTTCAAAATCCCTCACTGTAAGCTTTTGTAACACAGATGTATGATAGAAGCTCATATTACTCGAAGTATGTCTTTCTCTAGTCAATTGCTGTTGGTAGATTTTTTTCTTTCAATTGTTAAACTAATAATGACTCTGTAAATTATAATTGCTAATATTCTCTAGAGCAGGAGGCTTTCCAAATCACCTCCCACCATTAATACCTATTTAAAACACAACACAACTGAGTTATGTTTGGAATGTCCTGAATTCTCCTGTTTGTCATGCAAATATTCAGTTCTGTTCTTTTTATGATAATATGAAATAAAGTAGTTTCTCATCATAACATTGTAAATCATTTGCTTTCTATTACAAGCAGCTGGTTTTGTTATTGTAATGATTTTCTATGAGTGTATATTGCAGAACACATACGATGCAATGTGATAGTCCTCAGTTCAGAATTTATATGCAATTATTGTTTGCCCAGAAATAATGAGACAATTTAGAAATATAGTAATTTATCATAATACATTTCTCTCTAGTATGTATCTACTTTGAGGGGGGGGGGGAAATCTAAATTTCTAAAAATGACATGCCATCTTTTTTTAAAAAAAATCTGACTAGAGTTTTCATCTCACTGAGCATTCAGAATAAAAATCAAAAACAGCTGAGGTAGTTACTCGGGTGCTTTCCTTTAGCTTATTCAAAAGAACATAGGATGAACGGTAAGAATTAAGTCAACCACAAATTATTTTGGAGTGTCTGGTTTGTATTATAAATAAATTTTTCACTGCTGGTTGTTTTTTCAAAAATATTGTCTGTATTTTTGATATTCGTTCCCATGATCCAATGTAAACTGTGTCCTACCAGTTTAATGTATTGTTAGTTCATGACTACATTTTTTTATTACCACTCATATGCTATAAATATTTCTCACTATGCTCTATTGACTCTCTCCCAAATAGCAATACTCTTTAAAACATGTCCTAGAAAATGGTATTAAAAGAAATATTCCTCTTTCTTGTTGGCACATATTCATTTCACACCTTGGAATGAGTCTAACCATGTCAACAATGAAGCATTTACTTTCAAGACACTGGATTAACATTATTTATTAAAGACAACAACAGAAAAAGGCATCAAGTAAGTTCCTTACTGGTTTTTGACCTAGGATTTTAAAACACCTGGGTGGGGTAAGTGGTGTGCAATCAACTGCTAACCTAAAGATTGGTGGTTCAAATCCACCCAGTGGCTCTGTGGAAGAAAAATGCTGGTGACCTGATTGTGTGAAGATTACACCCTACAAAGCAGTTCTACTCTGTACGTGGAGATGCCAGGAGTCAGGACCCAACCTATTGGCAGCTAACAACAACAAAATTGGGTCTTGACGAGAATTTTAAAAGACATGATGGAACGAACACACATTTGTAGTTTGATGAAATCACAGTAGATTAATTTTCATTTTAAGGTATAAATATTTGTGAACCTTTTCTTACATATTCACAAAGTTTAAATTTGTACAGTATTCTCATATTATTCCTAAATACAAAGGTATTATCATCAACATAATGCTTTCTGTATCATAGGGGAGAAAGAAGCATAATGGTTAGTGTCTATGCACCACATATTTTAGAAGGGGGTTTAATTCTCACTATGTTGTTGTTGTTGTTATGTGCCGTCAAGTCAGACCTGACTCATAGTGACCCCTCCTTGGGTTTCCGAGGCAGTATCACTACAGAAGTAGATTGCCCCATCTTCCTTCCAAGGAGTGGCTGGTGGGTTTGAACTGCCAGCCTTCTCACTATAATTTTCTGTTATTATTTTCATTTTCTCAGTGGTTCCTGTGGCTCCATGTGAAGGAGCACAAGAATATAATAAGGTGTGGGCATAACCCTACACCAAGAAAGGTCTTTGGAGGCAGGAACAAATGGAGAGGGTGATCTTCTATGAGTAGGACACCAACAACAGAGGGGTCAGTGTGACCCTGATTATGCCCAGAGAAAGCCATGCATACCTTCTACCCCGGAGCCACCATATTGGTAGAGATTACTAACAACGGTAATACACCAGACAGTGTTTCAGTGCTATTCATAAAGTTGCACTTGCCAATTCTTTAAGAAATGGATGGCTTCTTCCAACACAGATGGAACCAGCTCAAGCAGAGAAATGACAAAGAATTGCCCACATCGCTGACTGGAGACCAGTTGCCCTCCCACACCACTGACCAGAGACTGGTTGCTCAACAAGATCTCTTCTCCTCCCAGAAATGTTAGGTCTTCGAAGGTGATTGGGAAAACTCACACCAGATCTTCCCCTACCTCTCCTGCCCTAGTTACAGTTAAAGTTAAGTCAAGCTACCTCCCCATTCCTAGTCCCTTGAGCTACATGTCTGAGGTGAGGTAAAGGTGGGTGAATGCTTAAAGTAGATCTTTGTAAGCTAGACTGGATAGATGTTTTCATTCTAGAGTAGCCAGACTGTTATAAAACCTGCTGAAGATATTGTTAAGGAATGTGTCCACGGCTGACCACCAGAAAATCCAGCTGATCAATCTAAGAGAAGTTTAGTAGACCAACTGCAATAAAGGAGAATACTACCCTAACAGAGTCAGAGTGGTGCCTCAAAGTAGGGAAATTAGGAAAGGATATTAAGGTTCCTAGGTGGTGCAAAATATTTGCAGTTGGCTGGTGACCAAATGGATCATGGTTCACACCCACCCAGTGGCTCTACCAAAGAAACAATCTGTTGATCTGCTTCTGTAATGACACAGTCAAGAAAACCCTATGGGACCAAGTAGCTGAACCTGTGGGCTCGGGACCATAGTTATAGGAGACATCAAGCTCAAATTGGTATAACATACTACACAAAACATTGTTCCACCTCCTACTGTGACGAGTAGCAACTGGGATCTTAAAGGCTTGCAAGCAGCCATCTAGATGCAATGATGGATCTTTTTTGTTCAGAGCAAAGAAGATTGAAGAAAACCAAATATTCATGGAAACAATTAGTCCTAGCTACTGGTACACCATGCAATCTGCAGCCTATATGACTATGAGACCAGAAGAACTAGATGGTGCCCAGCTACCACTGTCAATCACTTGGAGGGGGATCTACGTAGGAGATCCAGAATAGAGAGGGAGAACAATGTGGAACAAAACTCAAAATCATTTGGGAAAAAAAGGGGGGGGGACCAGGTTTGATGGTCTGATAGAGCCTGGTGGAACCACTGAGACTATGGCCCCTAGCTTCCCTTCAGGTCTGGAATTGAACCTATACCTGTGGCTTCCAGCCAAACAAAAGACAGGCATATGAGTTGAACATTTACCTGTGGTAGGTACACTCCTTCGAGAGATCAATCATGGGAGAATAGAAGGGCTGTTTATGCACAGGGAAACAGCTCAGGGGGCAGGAGTCCATGGAGGGATGGACACAGGGAAGAGGTAACTATCGGGAGGAAGTGGGAGGGGAGCTGTTGCATTGTGGTAAATTGTAGTCAATGTCATGAGACAATGTGTATGTGAGCTGCTGTATGGAAAGTGAATTTGCTCTGTAAATTTTCACCCAAATCACAATTAAAAGAAAGAAAAGAAAACCCTATGGTACAGTTTTGTTCTGTCACACATGGGGTGGCCATGAGTGGGAATCAACTTGGCAGCATAAGACATCAATAGCATTAGGTTCTGGGCTGGATGAAGTATGAATCTAGAAAAATTGGAAGTTGTCAAAAATGAAATGAAACACTTGAAGATAGATTTCCTAGGCTGAAATGGACTGATATTGGCCATTTTGAATCAAACCATCATATGGTCTAGTATGGCTGGAGTGACAAATTGAAGGGGATTGGTGTCACATTCATTGTCAAAAAGAACATTTTAAGATCTACCCTGAAGTACAACACTGTCATTGTTAGTATAATACACCTACAACAAAAGATCAATTAATACAACTGTTATTCAAATGTATGCACCAATCACTGATGCCAAAGATGAAGAAATCAAAGATTTTTACCAACTTCTACAGTCTGAAAATACTCAAACTTATCATCAAAATGCATTAATAATTACTAGTGATTGGAATGTGAAACTTGAAAACAAAACAGAAGGATCAGAAGTTGAAAAATATGGCCTTGATGGTAAAAATGATGCTGGAGATTGCATGATAGAATTTTCAAGACCAATGACTTATTCATGGGAAATACCTTTTTTCAACAACATAAAAAGTGACTATACACGTGGACCTCACCAAATGAAATACACAGAAATCAAACCAACTACATATGTGCAAAGAGATGATGGAGAAACTCAAAATCATCATTCAGAACAAGGCCAGGGCCAAGTGCAGAACAAATCATCAATAGTTCATATGCAAGTTCAAGTTGATGCTGACAGAAATTTAAACCAAGTCCACAAGAGCCAAAGTATGATCTTTAGCATATCACCCCTGAATTTAGATCTGAACCCTGAATTAGGACTTCTAGCCTCCTAAACTATGAGAAACTCTACTTGTTTATCAAAGCAAAAAAAATAATAATAATTAATTAATTAATCAACCACCATATTTGACACATTGGACACTAATGACCAAAGACCAGATGACTTATGAGATGACATCAAGGACATCATACATAAAGAAAGTAAAACATCATTTAAAAGACAGGAAAGAAAAAAAAAAATACCAAAAGGAATGTCAGAAGAGGCCCTGAAACGTGCTCTTGATCATAAAGTAGGTAAAGCAAATGGAAGAAATGATAATATAAAAGAGCTGAACAGAAGAAGTCAAAGCATGGCTCAGGAAGACAAAGTGAAGTATTATAATGGAATGTGTGAAGACCTGGAGTTAGAAAACCAAAAAGGAAGAACACTTTCAGTATTTCTTAAGCTGAAAGAACTGAAGAAAAATTCCAAGCCTCAAGTTGTAATTTTGAAGTCTCTGGACAAAATATTCAACTAAGCAGGAAACATCAGGGGAAGATGGAATGAATACACAGAGTCACTGGACCAGAAAGAACTGGTTGATGTTCAACCATTTCAGGAGGTAGCATATGATCAAGAACCAATGGTACTGAAGAAAGAAATACAAGCTGCACAGAAGAAATTGGCAAAAAACAAAACAAAACAAAACAAAACACCAGGGCTCCACAAATTGATGGACTACCCATTGACATGCTTCGACAAATGCATGCAGCACTGGAAGGACTCACTTGCTTATTCCAGGAAATTTGGAAGACAGCTATCTGGCCAACTTGCTAGAAGAGATCTATATTTGTGCCCATTCCAAAGACAGGTGATCCAAGAGAATGTGGAAATTATCAAATAATATCATTAATATCACACACAAGTAAAATTTTGCTGAAGATAATTCAAAAATGGTTGCAGCAGCAAATTGAGAGGGGACCTGCTGGAAATTCAAGCCAGATACAGAAAAGGATGTGGAATGAGGGATATTATTGCTGATATGAGATGGATCTGGGCTAAAGGCAGAGAAAACCAGAAAGATGTTTCCCTATGCTTTATTGACTATGCAAAGGCGTTTGGCTGTATGGATCATAACAAATTATGGATGACATTGGGAAGAAGAGGAGTTCCAGAATAATTAATTATGCTCATGAGGAACCTGACCAGGAGGCTGTCATTCAAACAGAACAAGGAGATACTGAGTAGTTTAAAATCAGAAAAGATATGTGTCAGGGTTCTGCCCTTTCAGCATACTTATTCAATCTGTATGCTGAGCAAATAATGCATGAAGCTGGACTATATGAAGAAGAACATGGCATCAGGATTGGAGGAAGACTTAATAACAACCTGCAATATGTGGATGACACAACATTCCTTGCTGAAAGTGAAGAAGACATGAAACACTTACTGATGAAGAACAAAGACTGTAGTCTTCAGCACAGATTACAACTCAACATAAAGAAAACAAAAACCCTCACAACTAGACCAATAAGCAATATTATGAGATATGACGGAGCTCTGGTGGCAAAGTGCCAAAGCATTTGACTGCTAACCAGAAAGTTGGTGGTTCAAACCCACCAGCCACTCCTTGGAAGGAAGATTGGACAATTACTTACACAGAGATTCCACTTCAAAAACCCAAGCAGGGGTCACTAGACATGATATATGAAAAGATAGAAGTGTTCAAAGGCTTCATTTTTCTTGGATCCACAGTCAACACCCATGGACACATCAGTCAAAATAACAAACAATGTACTGTATTGGGAAAATCTGCTGCAAAAGACTTCTTGAAAATGTTAAAAAGCAAAGATGTCACTTTAGGGACTAAGGTGTATCTGACCCAAGCTATAGGACTTTCAATCATCTCACAAGCATGCAAAAGCTGGATAATGAATAAGGAAAACTGAAGAAGAATTAATTTATTTGAATTATGGTGTTGGCTAAGAATATTAAATATACCATGGACTGCCAGATGAATGAGAAAATCTGTCTTGGAAGAAGTACAGCCAGAATGCTCCTTAGAAGCAAGGATGGTGAGACTTCCTTATCAAGAGGGTCCATTTCTTGGAGAAAAACATCATGCTCTGTAAAGTAAAGGAAAAAGTGAAAAAGAGGAACCGCTCAACGAAATGGATAGACCCAGTGGCTCCAACAGAAGCTCAGGCATAGCAACAACTGTGAGATTGGGGAGGGCTGGGGAGTGTTCCTTTCTGTAGCACACAGGGTTGATGGAAGTTGGAATCAACTCAAGGGCATTTAACAATGTTACAAATTAAAGAGTCCTGGTGGCACAGTGGTTAAAGTGCTCAGCTGCTAGCCAAACCCACTCTGCTGCCATGGAGTCCATTCCAACTCATAGCAATCCCCATTGGGTTTCCGAGGCAATAAATCTTTACAGGAGTAGATTGCCTCATCTTTGATGGTTTGAACCACCAACCTTCTTGTTAGCAGTCAAGTGCCTTAGGCACCATGCCATGAGAGCTCCCTTTGCTAACCAAAAGGTGGGCAGTCTCAACCCACCAGCTCTCCACAGGAGAAAGGTAGCTGTCTGCGTCCATAAAGATTTAGAGCTTTGGAACCCTTTTGGAGCAGTTTTACTCTGTCCTAAAAAGAGCTCTGGTGGCATGGTACCTAAGGCATTTGACTGCTAACCAGAAGGTTGGCAGTTCAAACCCACCAGCTGCTCCATGGAAAGAAGATGGGGCAATCTACTTCCATAAAGATATACTGCCTCAGAAACCCAAAGGGTGTTACTATCAGTGGGAAATGACTCCATGGCAGTGAGTTTGGTTTGGTTTGATAGGGTCACTAGGAGTCAGAATCAACCTGATGGCACTAAGTTTGGTTTTGGGTTTATTGCAAGGTAGGGATGGCTGGTACTGGGTGAGACTGGGCAGTTTCTGGCATAATAACTTTTAGTATTAGTACAAAACAAGGTTAGGGTCTTAATGTGAATATTGTTGAGCAAGTTGCTACTCTCCACAAGTAAATGGTTTAGTTTATAGACTAGTCTTCCAGAACTGATTTACAGTAGGATCTTCCAGAATGAGTATTTTCTGAATTAAGCAGCTAAGTTATTTTGCTTGGTCTCAGATTGCTTAACGAAGGGATTAAAAATTGTACCTGCTATCAGTACACCCACTGCTGTCAAGTCATATCCGACTCATGGTGACCCCTCCTTGGGTTTCCAAGGCAGTATCACTATGGAAATAGATTGCCCAACCTCCTTCTGAGGAGTGGCTGGTGGGTTTGAACTGCCAGCCTTCTATCAATACACAAAGATGAGAAATTATAAGGTTTCAGTTCTTAATTAAGAAAGCTAGATATTTCCAAAATAACCTTATAAGCAGTGACTAGACAAAAATAAAACAATCTCAACTAGAATAATGCTGAACATGTCAGTCCTCCAGTGCTGCAACAACAGAAACATCACAAGTCGATGGCTTAACAAGCAGGAAGTTATTCGCTTACAGTTTAGTCCAAATTCAGGGTGCCGTCCCTGCTGGCTGGGTGAAGACCCCTCCATCTTAGGCTTTACTTCTTTCTGCCTCTTATTTCAGACCCACTGAAACTAGAGGTGTCTTCTAACTCAGGTAGCTGTGGGCTGCTGAGGCTAGTGAACCCGAGGTTGGCAGGTAAAATGGAGCCATCCCAAAATTGGCAGGCAACACAACAGGCTACTGGTTCAAGTCCAGGAACTGGAGGTGAAGATTTAGCAAATGCAGGATCCAAATGTGCCAAAAGCTAGCGATCTTTCCCAAAGCTCTTCCATATATACTGGAAGCAGGCCACACCCCAAAGGCGGCTCCCTTTCCACTGGGTAACATCTCACAACAGGTTCCATCAATGAAGTGATTACAGTGTCATCCTGGGGAATTGCTACATCCAGCTGCCCAGCCACTCAAAATTATGGCCCATTCAAGTTGACACACAACCTCAACTGCCATAAACAGGACACGGGGTTCTATAACATGAATTTTAATAGAAAAAGTCTGATTTTCAGAGATCATTCCCTGCTTTTTAGCCAGTAAGGGTTTTGGTAAGAAGTATGGAAATAAATATAATCAGAACCCATTGTGTTGTGTTTGTAGTTTGTAGAAAGGTTCATAATCCTTTCATAATAAATTGTTCACTGTGTTGGTAATTTTTAAAATGAATATAAACCATGCTGTGTTTGTATGCTGCTTCATCGAGACTTTGATAGAAATAAATTACAGAATATTGTTATCCTCATTTGAAATTGGAAGCTCAGAGACATTGAAAACTGCCCCATTGTCCAAAAACAATGAACGGGGAGGAGTTAGCGGGAAACCCCAGGACTTCCTAAGGATAATCTGGCTGTGATAGTTCCTACCACATTGATTACACAGATTGAGACCGTCTGACTTTAAAATTCCTCCCCCCGCCCCATACCATACTACCTCCAAGGACAGGAGGGAGTGAAAGAAGTTAAACATGTTTTGTTAGCATAGCTTCCATACAGTTTATGTTATCCCTCAGTGTTTGAAAAGGAGCTCTGGTGGTATACTGGTTAAAGCATTGTGCTGCTAATCAAAAGGTTGGCAGTTCAAACCCACCAGCTGCTCCACAGAAGAAAGATGAGGCAGTCTGTTTCTGTAAAGATGTTCAGCCTTGGAAATCCTATGGGGGTCACTATGAGTCAGAATCAACCCAATGGCAGTGGGTTTGGTTTTTGGTTTAGTACTTAAAGCAAGAACGTGTCTTCGGCATGACACCATTGATACTTAATCACATGTTATCTTGCAGAGTTCTTTATTTCTGTCTTTTCTCTTTGATAACATTGGAAAGAGCTGGAACTGCTTCTTACAGTTCTTTTGTGTCTTCCAGCACTTTGAGGGTGCTAAGCACGAGAAGAAGTTCCATACGTATGTTGAATTGAATTGGAATGTTTATCATTCCTTGGGTGACGCCCAATAATATCTTCACTACGGTGTTTTAGCTACCATTTAAGACACAGTTGCTCTGCCAAATATTTGTTGTGAGGAATAAGCAAATAATTTCCAAACTGTGCAGGCAAGCACGTTACCACTGCAAACAAATTTCTCACTGGGAAGCTTTTCTGTTATGTTCAGAGACAAGAAAAACTCCATGGTGTTTCACATGCATTGAAAAGAAAGATAAGATGACAGAAATATTTGTAAAACGAAGATTAGCTGGCATTTCAGCTCTGAAGTGTAGGGTGCTTTCTGTTCACCACGGCTTAATCAAAGATGGTTGCTCCAGCCCCCTGTCCTTTGGGAACAGGAGAGTAACTGGGACCTCGGTCATGCCAACAAAACAGTTACCATGAGTCAGTCCCACTTGTGACGGCCCCTTGAGTACAACTGTGCTCCACAGGGTTTCAACGGCTGCTTTTTCTGAGGTAGGTCACCAGACCTTTCTTCCAAGGCACCTCTGGGTGGACTCGAGCCTGCAGTCTTTCCATTAACCAAGTGGTAACTGTTTGCACCACCCAGAGATTCCTATGCTAACAGAACCCTCTCTTATTTCAGGGCGTGTGGAGAGCAGGGACGCAAAAGGAGAACACTCGTTTCCCTGAGCACATCCTCCCTAAGCCATGTCCTTCCAGTATTTCTTTACCTGTCCTTGTTTACCTCCACAGGCCACTTGCAGGCTGCCCTTCTTTCCTTCTTTAGGGTTGCCACAGGCAGTCTACTTCCATAGCAATACTGCCTCGGAAACCCAAGGAGGAGTCTCTATGAGTCGGTCCAACTCGACTGCACATAACAGCAACAACGAGGTTCATGCACTTTGATTTTTCATGTGGATTATAATGTTGGCCATTGGGGACCTTGTGGAATGCTATTTCCTGAGGGTCCCGTGTTCCCTAAGGGCAGCCAGGGCTACAACCATTTTGATTGCAATTACTTGCTGACAGACACAGGCTTCACAATAAGATTCTGAATTGGTAAAAAATGGAGAAAGCACAAAAGAAGTGGTCAGCGATCACTGAGGGCTTTCAGAGGTTTATTTTGAAGCTCATGAAACAAAGAGTTGAGTGTCAGCAGTTTGACAGGGATCCTGGACCATTTCTTCTTTCAGGAGGCAGACAAGCAGTTTGAGGTGGCTCTTAACCACAAGAAATGGGTGTATCTCCCTGTTAAAAACAGTAATGCAAATGGGGGGGTGTGCGTTTCATACTCCTTGAAATGGTTGGTTCTGTGCCTCCCCTGCAGATCAACTTGTGGTTAATTGCCATCACGTCAGTTCCGGATCTCGGTGGCCTCATAGGTGCAGGGTGGAGCTGCCCTACGGGGTTTTTCAAGGCTGAAACAAATTGGCAGAGCTGTCTCCTAAGTTCCTGTGGGTCAGTTCAAACCACCAACCTTTAGGCTAATGGTCAAGTGCCTAACCATGTGCGCCACTAAGGGTCTCCAGAAGACCACCCAGCAAAGAGGAATAGAAAACGGGTAGCTATTTTAGATGATAACAGTACTTCGATTTTAAATTACCCAGATAACTTCTGCGCTGTATTTTTGTTGTTGTTCAATTTGAAGCAGTTTTTAAGATTATTTTGCAGACAGATTAATTACCCATTTTATTTATGTAATGGACTTGATGTCAAAGATTCAGCAAATACACCCAGTCTTCCATGAGGATGCTTTTCAGGCCTTTGTGTGAGGCTGTAACAGGGAGCGCCCTCCGCTTCCCACCTGACAGTTGAAGCTGTGCTCCCATTGCTTTCCAGAGGGACGCTTCCTCTCCTCCAGACACCTCTCAATTCCTCTCTCTCCTCTTTCTTTTCCCCACCTCCCTTCTACTTCCTCCAGACTCAATGTTTTGCTGTTTCCAATTCAGAATGCTTTGAGTAGCGTAGACAAAACATTTCACTGTTTGATTAAAAAAAAAAAAAAATCATTCTATATCTATGTATATATGTGTATATACATATATATACACACATATATACATACACACACACACACACACACACATATATATATATACATACAGTATCACTACAGAAGTAGATTACCCAATCTTCCTATATATAAATTTTTATTCAACGCTACATTCAAGTTACTGTCTATGATGTTATTATAGTTTCCTCCTCATGTGTTTACATCCTCTTGGAGCATCTGTGTCAAAAATATAACTTTTATTTAAAATAAACTAAAACAACTTGTTGTAGGTTGGCTTTGAGCTAGTAAGAGCTTTTGATTGCAAGACACTCTGCCCTCCCCTCCTCAAGGCCAAACGAACCTCCCAACATCCTTTTCAGGTAGGATGGCTGTGATTGCCAAAATACAGAAGCTCTGCAGAAAAATTTTTCTCTAACCATTTGATGGTTAAGAAGGAATAAATACCTTGATTCTGAAGAATAGGACCTTTTATCTGTATTTGTTTTCCAGGGAGCTGGTGCGCAGCTTGATAAGAGTTGATGCTTGACCTTGTGACCTAACCTGGTACCAGGTCCCTGTTGTATAACTCCCGGTGCCCACACTCTCCTTTCGTCTTCTGCTTTGACCTTGGTTTATTAACCTCGTGAACTCGGGCTACACAGACCTCTAGCAGAGACCAGCTACACCCCTCAGGCACGCGGCTGCCCCCTCCTGATGCTCGTTGCTGTTAGCCTAGCCTGGCTAACTGAGAACAGACACCTTCTCTTGGTTAGCATCTTCCCTCAGGGAGCCAGAGCTGAGTTCAAGTAGGTTAAAGCATTACATTTGTAAATTTGTAAAGGATCAAGTTGTGAAAAGAAGGGCAATCCTGTTCTTTGAGAGTTTATTAGCCAGTAAATGCAATATGATACATTTATAGGAGGGAAGACCCAGATTTTCTGAACTTCACTGAGCCAGAGAGATGTGTTTTATTTCATAGAGTTTATGAAATGACTGCAGCATAGGTACATTTTTACAAGGCACTCCACTGACATGGGGGAATCATAAAGTAAGAAAGGCAGTGTGTCCCTTCAGGTCGAAGGATCATTTATATGTACATATACCCAATCAAATGCAAACACTCAAAGCCATGTGTTTTAAATTTTGGTGTAATTTTTAAGCTCTTTAGTTTGCTATTTTTATGTAAAAGAAGTACAGTAAAGTTTTTTGAAATGTTATTTGTTACTTTGCATGAAGCTGGCATTAGTCACAATAAAATGCACTAACTACAGTAACACACACTCTTATCAGCAAGAAAGGACACGAGGTGACTTTAACAAGTTCTACACTGTGACCCAATAAATTGAATTGTATAGTGAACCCATTATAGCTTGTTACCATTTTGTTAAGAATGATGAGCTACTATGACCTTTTATGTAGAGAAGCAAGAAAGGTTTCTCAGATGACACCAATATTCTAAAGTAATATTTTGACACAGGTCCTTTATTTTTTTGATGTTTCATGGAATTGGGGGGTGGGGGGAAAGGCTTTCTGAGCAGAGAAAAGCAGAAGTTTTAGGACTGGCATGGGAAGCAGTGTAAGCTTTCAAGCAAAGAATATCAATAGTAGGGAGAGAGCATTGTTGGGGAGCTAAGTAGACCGGTAGGTAGACAGAAAGATAGCTGTTGTCATTAGTTACTGTCGAGTCAGCTCTGACTCATGGGGACCCGTGTACACAGAAGGAAACAGAGTCTGGTCCGGCATCATCTCCAGGACCTTTGGGCTGCTAAGTCATTGTTTTGACCACTGTGTGTCCTGAGGGCCTTCCAGCCCAGGGGCTCATCTTCCAGCACTACGTCAGACAACGTCCCACTGTAATCCACAGGGTTTTCATTGGCTAATTTTCAGAAGTAAATCACCAGGTCCTTCTTCCTAGTCTGTCTTAGTCTCGAAGTTCCACTGAAACCTGTTCATCATGGATGAGCGACCCACTGGTGTTTGAAATACTGGGGGCATAGCTTCCAGCATCGCAGCAATACGTAACCCACCACGCGACAACAAATGGACCGATAGATGGTGGAGATAAACAGAGAGCTGGATAGAGAGACAGACAGACAGGCAGGGAAACAGATAGATACCAGTTGCCATCAAGTTGATTCCAACTCATGGCCACCCCAGGTGCTTGCTGCACAGTAGAACTGTGTACCATAGGGTTTCCATGGTTGTGACTTTTTGGAAACAGGTCACCAGGCCTTTCTTCTGAGTCACCCTTTGTGGGTTTGAACCGCCAACCTTTCGGTTAATAACCTAATGCTTGACTGTTTCTACCACTCAGGAACTCATAGATAGAAAGATAGAATGAAAGACAAAGAATCTAGATGGAAAGATACATAGATTTGAATCTCTAGTTTATATTTATCAAATAAGTCAGAAAGTTAGCCGTCTCAGTTGGCAAACAGTTGACAAGGTAGGAGGATATAAATAAATCTAGGCAATTGGTTTTAAGAAATATTTACTAATTTTTTATTATTAAATTTTTTTTTTCCTACTTAGGATGATAAAGAATAAGGTCATGCCACTTCTTCATTTATTTCTATTCTCCTTATGCATTTTCAATGCACATGACCCAACAAAGCAAGTCCCACAGGACAGAGCTTGATAGTATCTCTGACCCCCTCTTACATCCAAGTTCCAAACCTGAAAGTACTGGTGCCAAGAGTTTGGTGTACGCTCTTTCAGTCTCCTCTCTATGTGTTTCACAAATCTGTGTACGTATTTACACATATCTTTGTTGTTCACATAAATGGGATCACACTTTACCTATTGCTTTTCATCCCTTTCACTCAACATGTCATGGAGATCTTTCTGGGTAACTACATACAAGTCAACTTTTTTTTTTTTTTCTTTTAAGGGTTACATAGAATTTCTTGTCCTGGATGTATTGTTTTTCATCTTTCCACTAAATGTATGAGTGCCCATTTCTTACATCCTTATCTTTCCAATTGAGTGAGTAAACATTTATATTTTGTTGTTATTTTGATGTACATTGACTTAATTATGAGGGTAATTGAACCTTCATCTCTTTATTTACTGTGTGTATTCCTTGTAAGTTGCCTGTTCAAATCTTGTCCTTTTCTCTTTGGGTTTTTTTTTTTTTTCCCTTCCTTTAGTGGTTTGCTGGGCCGCTTTATATGTTTTGGATACTAATCTTTTCTATGTTATATATGCTGCAAATATTTCCTTCTGTCTGTTGCTTATCTTTTTAACATTGTTGATTTCAGAATCCTAGTTAGTATGTGGAAATACTGCTAGCACTTAAAATGACAAGAAATCAGTTAGCTAACATATTTTTTCAGTTCCACAATCATTCCTGTTGAAATAATTTTTAAAACATGAACTTTAATGGTGCCGATGTATTCTGAAAGAATTTACAATAGGTTCTTTTCAAAGGATTTCTCTCTGTACTTTAAATGTTTTTTAAACATATTTTTAACATGTTTCAAATATATATAACTTAAAAGGTGAATGTGATAACAATATGACACTGTGCCATATTGTTATCACATTCACCTTTTAAGTTATATATATTTTAGACATGTTAAAAATATATTCCAAATACAAAACGTTTATTTTCGCACCTGTGGTAGATAAACTCTAAGGTGACCCCCAAGGATCCCCTCCTTGTGTGTGGGAGGGACCTGTGACTTCTGACCAACAGAATAAGACTCTACCTTGTTAGCTCTGGCTCTCACTTTCTTGCTGCTGCGCTAGGAACTGCCTTTGGAGAGGTCTGTGTGGCAGGGAACTCTAGGACTGAGGGCCTCAGCCACACAACTATAAGTAATGATTCTGCCAGCACATAAATGAGCTTGGAAGCAAATTCCTCCTCAGCCACGTCTCCAGATGAGAATGGATGCCAACCAACATCTTGATCACAGCCTTGTGAAACCCTCAACAAAAGACCTGGAAAGCTAAATCCAGATTCCTAAACTACACACATTTTAAGCTAATCTATGCGTTTTTAGGAGCTCTGGTAGCATAGTGCCTAAGGACTTGACTGCTAACCAGAAGGATGGCGGTTCAAACCCACCAGCCACTCCTCGGAAGGAAGGTTGGGCAATCCTACTTCCGTAGTGATACTGCTTCGGAAACCCAAGGAGGGGTCGCTATGAGTCGGGGCCGACTCGACGGCAAATAATACCACACACATGCGTTTTTTTAAGCTGCTAAATTTGTCTGAGGGCAGTGGTGGCACAGTGGTAGAATTCTCCCTTTCCATGCAGAAGACCCAGGTTCAATTCCCAGCCAATGCCCCTCACATGCACACATTACCCATCTGTCAGTAGAGGCTTATGCATTGCTATGGTGCTGAGCAGGTTTCAGAAGAACTTCCAGACCAGACAGACTAGAAAGAAAGGTTTGGCAATCTCCTGAAAAATCAACCAGTGAAAACCCTATGTATCACAATGGTCCAATCCCTAGGGCATGGGGTCATCATGAGTCAGGAGCTGACTTTACAGCAACTACACAGCAACAACAAGTTTGTGGCAATATGATAAACAGCAATAGGGAAGTAATACAGCACTCACATTGGAAACATCCCTAGATATCTTTAGGGAGAAAGAGCCGTAAGGGCCAGACCATTGAATTGTTTATTCTTTGAAAGTAATTTTTTTTAAACTTATTTAGATTTTCTAGCCCATGTAAAGGAATTTCAAGATTTTACTATTATAGTATTAATGTAATAGATCATGCCATTGGAACTGGGGAAACTAATAGACCAAGCTTTAACATTCTTGGAAATACATTGGCTAAAATCCCTTGCAAGGTTAATGATGAGCCTGATTACTGACATTTCACCTGTGTGGACATTGAAACAAATACAGTCACACCCTGAAGCCCCTCAAACTCATGTCTATTTACATGTCTCGTGAACAAAGCTGGAAGTGACAAAGAAGAAGTGACAATATGAAACCTGCTCCATGAGGGGTTTCTTGCTCTTCTCTCACCAGCCTTCCTTGTCCTTCTCCTCCCTAATTCCTGCAGCAATCACGTCTGAGATTTGTCTTCCTTGCACCTTCTCCTCCCTTGTATTTTTCATTCGATCACCTTATTTCTCTAACACATATATTGAGATACCGCTTTTATTGACTTTAAGAATTCAGCTTTTGAAAACAATCTTGTCAAATAATTCAGAGGTCAGATTCAATATTTCTTTTCAGATTCAGCACGTAGAAAGTTTCATCTCATAAATGACTTCATTCTCTTTGTGCTGTGAATTCCCTCAAGACACGCTGTCTGCTTCCTGTCTGCATCCATTTAAACTTGCTTGAGCGTTGTGTGTGTTCATTTCAAGCTTTACTCTCTCTGCCTCTCTCCAGCCTGTGCGCTCCTCTGTCTGGATATGGTTCCCTGGTTCCCTTTCCATATAGCGGTCCAGCCACAGACTTACATCCCACTTGAAATCTCAGTTCTCACCTTTCTCAGCTTGGCTTGTGTTTATAGGTGTCAGAATAAATTTCCAGCTCATTTTCCAAGCCTCTTGCAGCACTTTTCACTTTTCTGGGCCTCTCCTATTTTTAGGTTTTGGAGGGCAGAATACGGTATTGCCTAGGACTAAGTTTTAGAAGTAGTACACACCAAATAGATGACTAAGTGAATGAACAATTAGATTTTAAAGATGCTCTAAAGACTAATCTAGTGGTTCTTGAGTTTTAGATTTCAGAGACTGGTGAAATTAGAAGGAAAAAATAGTGAGGGAAATTTAGAATTGCCATTTAAAAATTTTTGCCAACTAACAAAAAAAAAAAAAAAAAAAAAACAAGCAATTGCCCCCGATCATTATTTCATAAAATACAGTATAACCAAAAAAAAAAAAATAGCGTTTATAAAATAGAGTTCAACAGGCACACACATAATTCGAAGGAAATATGTCAGAATAAAAGGTCAACCCTTCTCAAAAAGGATGATCAAATATAAAAGACTTGTGTAGATAACTCATTGCCCCTGTTTCTCTCGATTAGCAGTAGACAGGGGAGATCTTCAGACGGTACTGGCACAGTCCACAGGCTCCAGCAACCACTGAACCAGAGTAACTTTCCACTCAGTGGCCCCATCCTCTCTAAACTCCTGGGTGAGATCTGCTTGTTGCACATCCAGCCTTCAGAAAGCTTCCCTGGGCCTTGCGGGTGATTAGTAAGACGGACACCCACACAATTAACTATAATGCAAGCAACAGAAAACAATGACATGGTAACACTGGGAAAGCAATTGATCCTGACAGGGCAATTTTTACACACGAAGTAACATCTGAGCTGGCCCTTGAAAGAAAAGGAAAAACAAGGAGGGAGGGAATCCTGGCAGGAGAAACAAAGGGTGCAAACACCCAGTGTCTTGAGCCTTGGTTTCACCTGGCTGGAGCAGAAGGTTCCAGGAGGGGATGGCGCTGGAAAGATAGGTGGGGGCTAGAGCAGAAAGGCGCCAAATGCCTTGCTAAGGAGTTGAGACTAAGTAGTTGAAGTCATCAAAGGATTTTAAGCAGAGATGTGATATGATCAGATTTTTTTTTTTTTTTTTTAAGAGAGGCCGTTCTGGAGTGAGTGTGGAGAATGGATTAAAAGGGTGAGAGGATGGAAACCGGAAGATCACTTTTGGAGGCAGATTTTACAATAGTCTCTCCCCCTAGGAAATAAACTCATCTACCTCCTGGTGAGGTTCAAATTAAGAATAAAAGGGTGAGCTCTTTTTTCTTATGAAAAACTCAAGATGAAAGCAGAGATGCCTCATTACAGCAAGGGCCCTCATTGAAACCTCTTACTGAAAGGATGGTCCTAAAACCTACAAGGAGCTTAAATTTGGTTTTCTTAGATAACTTTTTCTAGGACTTCTTGTATTCAAACATTTTCCTGGGCATTTGAGGGGAAATACACAGTGATTGCTATGAGAATCTAATAAAGTTAGTCTTTTTTTTTTTTTTTTTTGTAGAATTGCACTTTGCTGAAGTGCTAAAAGGATGATTATTTTTAAGCAAAGTCTTTAGAAGTAATTTTTGGAGAGCTGGAGCGTTGCCTTTCTACTAATTGATGGCATTGAATATTCTTGTATTTATTTGTTATCTCTTTCTCCGGTTGGGCAGCATAAAAGCGCCCACCTCAAATACCTAGCACTAATGGCTTAATTTGACAATTTGTAGATGGTATTCTTATATTACCCTTTAGGACCTTAATAATTAGTTTTTCTTTAGTGCAGTATTAAAGCATTAAAGGTCATAAATTCCACAGTCACCTGTATCCATTTATTGCTAATTTATTATGGAACAAATCATAAAACTTTCCTCGACACATAGCCTCTTCATAACTATAAATCTTTTTCCAACTGTTTAGATAACTTATGTGTAAGTTCAAGAAGAGACCTCTAGGAGCAAATATTTAAAACAACTATTTATTACACATTAAGGTACAGGGTGGATAACCATGTGAAGTCACGATGAGGGATTCATTAACATCCAGTATATTTATCACTTCAAACCCTTATAAAGATAAATTTGTTTTCAAGAGGGAAGAATGTTCAATGTCAAGTAGCCGTTTTACTAAGTGTTTTAAAATGTCTCGCTAAATAAAGCCATCTTTCTAGTTAGTATACAATGCCAAAAAAAAAAAAAAAAAGGTTTCCACTGAGATGAAATCTGTCACTTGTAACCTCTTAAAACTTCAAACCTTTGCAAACTTGAAGGTTTGTGTCTTCCCATGGTGATTATATGGTGCTGTTTGACTGAGGGTGTTTTCCTTCTGTTTCAACTATGGAGCTGATGTTTTCGAAAACATTTCTCTTCTTAAACCTGTTGGTGGATCCTTATTTGTTACACATGCATAGAGAAAGAGAGAGGAGAAATCAACTTGTTGGAAAAACAAATTTGTGAAGTGAGCGATTTGCTGAAAATCAAATCATTTTCATTAACTTTGTCTGATGCTATTAGTAGGAGCTCTGGTAGCGTAGTGCATAAGGCACTTGATTGCTAATCAGAAGGCTGAGGGTTCAAACCCACCAGCCACTCCTGGCAAGGAAGGTTGGCTAATCTATTTCCGCGGTGATACTGCCTTGGAAACCCAAGGAGGGGTCTCTGTGAGTCGGGTCCGACTCAACAGCACATAACAACAACAACAACAATTCTATTAGTAGCTATGATGCTTAAGATGGTTGCAACACTGTGGGATATTTCCCCCCCAGAGCTTTAGTTTGTTGCTGTAGGTGAATTGAGTTGATCCCGACTCATAGTGACCCCAAGGCACAGAGTAGAACAGCCCCATAGGGTTTCCTGGGCTGTCATCCTTACAGGAGCAGACTGCCAGGTTGTTTCTCCCACAGAGCAGCTGGTGAGTTCGAACAGCCAACCTTTTGGTTAGTAACCAGGGCTTCTTCATTTAATTTAGCTCTGGTTTTTCTGACACCATAGTGGTTAGCCTAACCAGAATATTGTAGGTTTTATCATGCTATGACATTAGGGATAAAAATACCTGTTACATTTCCAATTACAAATGTAACTGTATTAAATGGTTTGTGATTTATAAGCAATAGGATGGCTTTCTCTTTTCAACATACTCTCAATCATCATTTCCAAACTTTTCTTAATTGACTGATTAGTTAACCAGCTCAAAAAAATGTGAACATTTTGCATGTGCTTTAAAATGAAATGAAAAATGAAACACACATGAACTAGACATCTACCTGAGCTGCACTGACAAGTCCACCACAGATGGCTACAGTGAAACGGCACAGCAAAACTAAAACTACACTAAAATCCAAAACTGTGGAACACTGCAGCAGTACAGTGTGCTGAAACTGGGCTTTCACGGGGTTATGGGGTCAGGAGGAATCCAGGTGCCATTCAGCCAGACACTCTGTTCACAGATGGTCTAAGTACCTGGGATGCCAACGGGCTTCCTTTAGTGGCAGGGATCTTTCAACCAGGGCTTCGAACCGGTTCACTCTGCTGATCTTATAGGTCCCCAGGTGATTCTTATGTTGTTGTTGTTGTTGTTATTTGCTGTCGAGTCGGCCCCAACTCATAGTGACCCCTCCTTGGGTTTCCGAGGCAGTATCACTACGGAAGTAGGATTGCCCAACCTTCCTTCCAAGGAGTGG
>NW_006921625.1:14889127-14915085 GCF_000298275.1 Orycteropus afer afer | reverse complement strand
CCAACCTTCCTTCCGAGGAGTGGCTGGTGGGTTTGAACCGCCAGCCTTCTGGTTAGCAGTCAAGTGCTTTAGCCACTATGCTACCAGAGCTCCTATTCAACTCATAGCGACCCTTCCTTGGGTTTCCGAGGCAGTATCTCTATGGAAGTAGATTGCCCAATCTTCCTTCCACAGAGTGGCTGGTGGGTTTGAACCACCAGCCTCTGGTTAGCAGTCAAATGCCTTAGGCACTGTTCATTGTCCAATTCTCACATGTATATGAGGCTACTGAAAATACCATGCCTTTGGTCAGGTGCACCTTAGTCTTCAAAGTGACATCTTTGCTTTTGAACACTTTAAGGAGGTCTGTTATAGCAGATTTGCCCAATGCAATATGTCATTTGATTTCCTGACTGCTGAAATCCATGGGCGTTGATTGTGGATCCAAGTAAAATGAAATCCTTGACGACTTCAGTCTTTTCTCCATTTATCATGATTTTGCTTATTGGTCCAGTTGTGAAGACTTTTGTTTTCTTTATGTTGAGATGTAATCCATACTGAAGGCTGCAGTCTTTGATCTTTGTCAGTAAGGGCTTTAAACTTTCTTCACTTTCAGCAAGAAAGGTTGTGTCATCTGCATATCACAGGTTGTTAATGATATTCCTCCAATCCTGATGCCACATTCTTCTTAATATAGTCCAGATTCTCAGATTATTTGCTCCACATACAGACTGAATAAGAGGTGAAAAGATACAACCCTGACAGACTCCTTTCCTTGTTTTAAGCCCCACAGTATCCTCTTGTTCTGTTCATATGAAGCTCTTGGGCTATATATAGGTTCCACACGAGCACAATTAGGTGTTCTGGAATTCCCATTCTTTCAATATTACTCATAATTTGTTATGATCCACACAGTCAAATGCCTTTGCATAGGCAATGTAACACAGGTAAACATCTTTGCTTTCAGCCAAGATCCATTGGGCATCAATAATGATATCTCTCATATGCCCTCATCTGAATCTGGTTTGAATTTCTGGAAGTTCTCTGCAACCATTTTTTGAATTATCTGCAACATTTTACTCGCATGTGATATTAAGGACAATGTTCAATGATTTCTGCATTCTGTTGGATTACTTTTCTTTGGATGGGCGCAAATATGCATCTCTTTCTATCACTTGGCCAGGTAGCTAGCTGTCTTCCAAACTTCTTGGCATAAACAATTGAGTGCCTCCATAGCTGCATTCATTTGTTGAAACATGCCAATGGGTACTCCATCAGTTCCTGGAACCTTGTTTTTTCATCAATCCCTGCAGTGCAGCATGGACTTCTTCCTTCAGGACCATCGATTCTTGATGGTATGCTGCCTCCTGAAATAGTAGAATGTCAACAACTTCTTTTCGGTACAGTGACTCTGTGTATTCCCTCCATCTTCTTGTGATGTTTCCTGCATTGTTCAATATTTCATTCATAGAATCTTTCAATATCACAGCTTAAGGCTTGAATTTTTTCTTTCAGCTTGAGAAATGCCAAGCACGTTCTTCCCCTTTTGATTTTCCAAATCCAGATCTTGGCACATTTCACTGTAATACTTTGTCTTCTAGAGCTGCCCTTTGAATACTGCTGTCCAGCTCTTTTGCTTCATCATTACTTCCACTTGCTTTTGCCACTCTCCATTCAAGAGCAAGTTTCAGAGTCTCTTTTGACATTCATTTTGGTCTTTTCCTTCTTTTCTGTCTTCTTAGTGACCTTTTGCTTTCTTCATGGATGATTTCCTTGATGTCATTCCATAGCTCATCTGGTCTTTGGTCATTGGTGTTCAACATGTCAAATATTTTCCAGTCTCTAAATTCAGGTGGGATAAACTCAAGGTCATATTTTGGCTCTTGTGGACTTGTTTTAATTTTCTTCAGCTTTAACTTAAACTTGCATCTGAGCAGTTGATGATCTGTTCCACATGTGGCCCCTGGCTTTGTTCTGACTGATACTGAGCTTCTTTACCATGTTTTTCCAGAGATGTAGACAATTAGATTCCTATTTATTCCATCTAGTGAGGTCCACATGTAACACTGCCATTTGTACTGTTTAAAAAAGGTATAGTCATTGGACATGCAAAGTTCTATTCTGTAATCTCCAGCATCAGTTCTGTCACCAAGGCTGTATTTTCCAACTATCAACGCTCTTTGTTTCCAACTTTCACATTCCAATCACCAGTAATTATCAACACATCTTGATTCCATATTTAATCAATTTCAGACGTCAGAACTTGGTAAAAATCTTCAATGGCTTCATCTTTGGCTTCAGTGGTTGGTGCACAAATTTGAATAATAGTAGTATTAATTGGTCTTCCCTGTAGGTGTATGGATATTATCCTGTAACTGACAGGTGGTTAGTCACCTTATTTAGACGTAAGATTTTAAATTGAAATGTACTAAATTCATATACAATTTTGGACCATTGAAGAGAAGTTTAGTGTCTGTGTCTATACGTTTAATGTGCTTGATACCTAAGATACATAAAATTACAATAAAATTGTAGAACTACAGGTTCATTAAGTATACACTCAGGTTTCTATACTACAGATAACTGAACTACTTAAAATAGAAATTGAATCTATAAATGAAGTTGGAGATGTTTACCTAATAAGCCCAAACTTTATTCACCACCACCACCACCAGTGGTGTCGGGTCAGCTCCTACTCATGGTAACTTGTGTGTGTCTGAGTAGAATGTGCTCCTTGACGTTTCTGATGGCTGATTTTTCAGGACTACAAGGCCAGGTTTTTCTTCTAAGGTGCATCTGAGCGGACTTGAACCTCCAACCTTTCAGTTAGCCAAGTGTGTTGCTCGTTTTTACCCCCCAGGGACTCCAAACATTATTCAAAGCCCCTTTAAAAATAATTGTTAATATTTGCTAGACTTCTAAATAGACTAGTGAGATTTATGAGCTAAACCTAGAGTCTAATACTGAACACTGTGGTAGATAAGGTTGTGTGTCAACTTGGCTGGGCCTGGTTGAGTGGTTGGGCAGCTGGTGGTAGTTATTCCCCATGATGAGACTGGCAATCAACTCCATGGTGGGATCTACCACAAGCAGCTGAGTAGCTGCTTTAGGGATGTGGGCTGCTTTAGGGATGTGGTCTGCTTCCCATATGTAAGAAGCATCTTTGGGAATGGTCTCCAGCTTATGGCACGCTTGAACCCTGCATGTAGCCATGTCGTTGTTCAGTAGCCTGCTGTGCTCTGCCAATCTTGGGACTTTTAATGGACTTGAATTAATGGTCTGCTGTGTGGTTTGGTAATATCGGGACTGTGCCTTATTACTTGTCAATTACTTGTCAGCCTCAGCAGCTAGCAGCTGAATGAAGAAAAGCCTCCAGTTTCAGCGGGCCAGGAGCAGGAGGTAGAGCTGAAGCCCAAGGCTGAGGGGCTTTCACCCAGCCCCTTTGAGCTCTGACTTAAAGCCTCCAAATTGTAAGAATAAACTCCTGTTTGTTAAGGCCATCCAATTTGTGGTATATTTTTGTCAGAGTGGCATCAAATAACCAATATGAACACCAATTGTTTAAACCAAAAATAAATTAAGAAGCAGTCTTTTGGACATACTAAAGGAATACTATGCAACACTAAAGAATAATGCAGAATCTGCAAAACACTGCATAAGGTGGATGAACTTGGAGGACATGCTGAATGAAGTAAGTCAATCACAGAAGGATAAATATTGTATTAGTTCACCATTATAAAAAGTCAAGGGAAGGTTCATATATGGAAGGAAATTTTCTTTGTTGGTTACTAAGGATAGGAGGGAAGGGGAGGGAATACTGCTAGATAGGTAGAGACAAGTATTGATTTGGGTGAAGGGAAGGGCAATGTACCAAAAGAGAGTGATCACCATGGTGGCACTGAGGAAGAAGAAGACACAGAGAGGTACACAAGAGATACAGACAACAAAGATAAACTCTTTTACATATGCGGTACTGCATTGTCAGTGAAAACAAACATTAATCTATGGTTAAATAAGTGGTTAGCTAGGCTGAATGATTAGGTATGTCTAGGCAAAAGGGAATATATCCATGACCATATACAAGGTTGACAGAAGATATCTCTGCCTACATATTTGTATGTGTTGTAAGAATGTCCAAATAAATAATAGAGCTCACAAAGAGCAAAGTTATGATAACTTTTTGGTCACAATCAACCACCCTGAGGGAGTGAATAGTTGGACCTGTGAGCTCGGGACCATGGTAGCAGGGGACATCAAGCTCAATTGGCATAACTTACTGCACAAAAACATTGTGTTTTACATCCTACTTTGTTGAGTGGTGACTGGGGTCCTAAAAGCTTGCAAACAGCCATCTAGATGCAATAATGGGTCTCTCCTTGTCCAGAGCAAAAAACAATGAAGAAAACCAAAGATGCGTGGAAACAATTAGTCCAAGGGACTGGTAGCCATGTGATCCTCAGCCTATATGACCATGAAACCAGAAGAACTAGATGGTGCCTGGCTACCACTGTCAACCATTCCGACGATGATCTCTGTAGGAGATCCTAGATAAAGTGGGAGAACAATGTGGAACAAAACTCAAAATCATAAAAAAAGAAAAAAAAAGACAAGGTTTGCTGGTCTGATGGAGCCTGGTGAGACTCCTGAGACTATGGCCCTAGCTGCCTTTCAGGTCTAGAACTGAACTCACGCCTGTGGCTTCCAGCCACACAATAGACAGGCATATGGGGTGGACATTTACATCAGGTAAGTACACTCCTTGGAGTGATCAATCATGAGAGAACAGAAGGGCAGTGTTTGCACAGGGAGACAGCTAGGAGGGCAGGAATGCATAGGAGGGAAGGACACAGAGAGGAGGTAATGGGGAGGAAGTACGAAGAGAGCTGTTACATTGTGGGGATTACAGTCAATGTCATGAAACAAAATGTGTATGAACTGCTGGATGGAAAATGAATTTACTCTGTAAACTTTCACCCAAATCACAGAAAACATTAAATAAATAATAAAGGTGGTGTAAAGGAGCCTTGGTGGTGCTGTGGTTTTGATTTTAAAAGTGTTGTGTAAATGGTTAAGTGCTCAACTACTGGCTGAAAGTTTGGTAGTTTGAATCCACTCAGAGGTACCTCACAATACAGGTTGGTGATCTGCTTCCAAAAGATTAGAGCCTCGAAAACCCTAAGGAGCACAGGTCTACTCTGTGGGTTTGCTAAGAGTTAGCGTTAACTCCATGGCAACTGACAACAAAGAACATCAACAAAGTTACCATAAAGGACTCCTAAAACTTCCTTCAAACACAGCCCAAGATGTTTGAAAATGTCGCCATTTAGGACGTTCAAAAAGTGTTGTAGTATCATGACCTAAGACCTGTGATGGTTTAGGTTATGTGTCAACTTGGCTAGATCATGATTCTCAGGGGTTTGCAGAGATTATGTAATCCTCCTCCATTTTGTGATTGGACATAAGCAGCCAATCACTTGAAAGGGGCGTTTCTTTGGGAGCGTGGCCTGTATCCAGTACATACGGACATTCTGGAAAAGCTCACCCTCTCTAGCTCCTGCCTCTGACCTCCAGTTCTTGGAACTTGAGCCAGCAGCCTTCCATCTGACCTGCTGATTTGGGGTTTGTCAGCCCCTGCAAACTTGTGAGCCGGTGGAAGCCTCTAGCCTGACATGTGACCCCTGGATTTAGGACTTGCCAGCCGCAACAGAGTGAGCCATTTCCTTGAAGTAAATCTCTCTCTCTGTCTCCATATATATACATATAATGTATATATAATTTCACTGATTTTGTTCCTCTGGACAACCTAGCTTAAGACAGGGCCCATTAACAGTTGTGAAGTGTATCAAAATTGTTGTTGTTGTTAGGTGCCATCCAGTCAATTTCTGCTCGCAGCAACCTCCTGTGCCAGAGTGGACCTGCCCCACAGTGTTTTTTAGGCCAGCAGGGCTCCTTAAGTGAATCAATAGAACACTTCCATTACCATAACTTTACATATATTTGGGATGAAAATGTATCCTTCTTTAGATCTCGAGAAGATCGATTCAAACTGTTATCTTTTATTGTTGTTTGTTTGTTGAGAGCAGACAGCTACTTTAAACATTAAGAAATCCAATATTTATCAACATTTTCAGCTGAGAACTTGAGCCAGTGCTTGGCTTCTGCTAATGGGACATTCCCTCCGTAATAGGAGCTCTGGTAGCGTAGTGCCTAAGGCATTAGACTGCTAACCAGAAGGCTGGTGGCTTCAAATCCACCAGCCACTCCTCGTAAGGAAGACTGGACAATCTACTTCCATAGAGATACCACCTCGGAAACTCAAGGAGGGGTCACTATGAGTTGGGACTGACTCCACAACAGTGAGTTTGGTTTTTTGGTTTTGCCTCTGTAATGTGCCTGAAGATGAACAGAACCAAAGGCCATTTGATTGTTTGCAAAGACCACAACACTTACATATTTTGGAATCACATGTACTTTAGCTAGGCTTAGAAGGAAATAGCCTCTTAAGACTCACATTTTTTTTTTTTTTTATTTTGCTTTATTTTTCTGACAAAACTTATCTTCAGAAATGTGGTTCATCCCGGAAGACTTACCAAAGCAGTGATCAGCAGGATGTCTAAGAAAACATGATGTCTGATGAACAACTGAGCTGTAATCTGCAGTATTTATAGGCACGTAGCTTCATGTGAGCTCTATTTAGGTTTTGAAAGCTTCCAACCAAGTCTCCAGCCCATGTGGGGAAAGCTAGCACCGAATATCTGTTGGGGTATCCCAAGCAGATGCCTACGGACAATTGCTTTCCAGTAACTCCTCTTTGTTACACACCTATCTCTGGAGCATGTTCGATCCCAGTACTCAGAGCTATTGGCCTGTTTAGATTGAAAAGCAAGAGAAAGACAGCATTGTGTCTTCCATTGCAACCTGCTCCGTGGCAGGCAGTTTTCCTGTTGCAATGTTACAGAGTAGCCCTGCAAAACTCAGAGGTCCTACAAATGGTCACTCTGTTACTGCAGAGGAGACTACCTGGTGATCTAGAAGACAAAAGTCCCGTTTTATTCTGTGTGGCCAAAACCCAAACTTAAGTACTGAGCACTTCTAGGAAAACTGTAACATTTTAAAAGATTATTTATTGTAGTCTAATGGATTGCTGCTAAGGTCCCTGAATGGTGCAAATAGTTTGAACTCAGTTGCTGCTGCTAACTAAAAGATTGGTGATTCCAACCCATCTAGCGGCTCTGTGGGAGTGAAGGCCAGGCCATCTGCTTCTTTAAAGATGACAGCCTAGAAAACCCTATGAGGCAGTTCCTCTCTGTCACATGGGGTCGCTGTGAGTCAAGATCAACTCAATGGCACGTAACAACAGCAACAAACTAAAACAGTCAGCAATTCAAACCTACCCAGCTGCACTGCGAAGGAGAGGCCTGGTCATCTGCTTCCATAAAGGAAACCCCACCGAACGGTTCTACTCTGTATTGTGTGGGGTCTGCGTGAGTCAGAATCAAATCAATCGTTGGATGTGCTACAGTTCCGTTAAAATGGCACCAATGGTTTGCACTCCACGACTAACCAAATGGTTAGCAGTCTGAACCCACCCAGCAGTGCCATGAAATAAAGGCCTGGTGACAAACATTCCAGCGAAGGAAACCCTAGGAAGCAGTTACACTTTCTAACACGTGGTGCCACCATGAGTTGGAATAGACTAGACAGCAACAGGGTTTTTTGCTTGTTTATTCATTTCTATTCATTCTTACTTTAAATGTATCGTGGTTAAAAGAAAAAGGCTACATTAATAATGTGAAGACATTTTCATCAACATATGTCTAAAATGCCTTTGAAAACCCTGGTGTACAGCTCATTATAAAAGACAGATTTTTCAAAAGGTTAATATTTATTTTTTAAAAGAATGATTTCTTAACTTATAGTTTTAAAACCGTAATAACTGCCCATGTCTTCAAACGGCCTTCCTTTTATTGGGGAGCTGGAATCTTTTGGTTGACTAGATCTCCTTGATGTTAGTCCGCATGGATTGTTTGGCTTTATTTGGTACCACCGGGACTCCTCCGAAGTTATCACAAGCCTCAGTTTAATACACAAAAAGAGAGGCTTAGAACATGTCACCATAATACTGTTAATGTTTTCCACATTTATGATTCCAAGGTCAAAGGCAAACCTCTTATTGTATTAATAATAGCAAAGCAAAAATAGGCTTTGTAGTTGTGAATTTGTGGTTTTAAAGAATAATTTCCCTATGTTTTTATTAATTCAAGCCATCCACTGAGCCACTCTAGGAATCTATTATGTATTCCTATGATATATCTCATATTGTACCTTTCACTTTGGAAGACGACGAGAATGGATATGCGTGTGATTCTTTACAGCCAGCAACGTAGGATATTTTCTTTGTTCAAAAGTGATATCGACTTATGATGTTAAAAGTTACTTTTAGTAAAACAAACCTTAGAACTGCCTAGTGGAGTAGTTAAACATGTTTTCCTCTACTCATTTTTTAACATAGCAGCGGGTACTGAACATTTCTTAGCATTCTTTCCTCCTGAACTTAATGGTTTCATTTGTCATGCGTTTTGTTAGCAATGTGTTTTTTTTAAATTGTTTTATTGGGTTTGCATTTAAGAAATATCAATCAAATAAGTTAGTTTCATTTTAAGAAATAATAAATATCTTGCCTCCTCCTCTCCTTTGGTAGGTGAGTTATATGGCATAGGGAAGCTGAGAATTCAGACTCAATCCATGATAACTTTCTCCTAAAACAAATAGAATAATCCTATTTATAATGTATTTCCTATTTATAGGGTCATAATGTTTGACTTGTAAGGAATTACTTCAAGTGTTCCTCAATTAATGTTCTAGAGATGTTGATTGGTACGTTATCTTCCAGATAGTTTGAGAGCACTGGGCTAACAAGACCTTAAGAAGTTTCTTGACCAAGTCCCAGAGCGATACACAGAGCCGTTAGGAGTATGGACTTCATAAGCTGGGCTTTGATTTCACTCTTGACTCGACTACTTACGAAATTGATCTTGGGCAAGTCACTCGATTGCCCTGTGCCTCATCTGTAAAGTGGAGCTTGAAGTAAGACTTCTATCTCAGGGTAGTTGGAAGGATGACTTGAATTGATATATTCAAAGTCCTTAAACAGAGGCTGACACAAAATGAGAAACTTCTAAGTATTAGCTGTTGCTACAATTAAGTCTCCAAAGAGGACATGAAATGGTCAGCGTTTTCCAATCTATTTTATTCATTCCTTCCTTTTTTCCACTCATTCTTAGAAGCAGCTCCTGGATGAGCATTCTATGGAAAATCGTCCCAGGTCACGCTCTTAGGAAGCAGACTCTTACATGCAGGGCATCAGAGGTGTTCTGGGGAGTCCGTGTTCTGGGGAGATCAACAGCCTGGGAGGTTCTCCAGACTTCCTTGTCCAGAGTTTTTTCTGCTATCACTCTTCTCAATCGACTAATAATAATAACAGCAAATATTTACTATGTATACAACACTGTCTAAGCATTTCACACATATTATTTTATTTCATCCTAAGCACACCCATATGGATGGTACTACAGAAGCCTTATTCCATTTTACTGATGGTGAAACTGAGGCTCAAAAAGATGCAAGAAATATTCCCAAGGTGTCACAGCTTTGAAACAGTGAAGCCAGCATTGGAACCCAGGCTATCTGACTCCCAAGTCCATGCTTTAGCCATGACCGGACTTTGCTTTAACTAACATTCCATGTTATCTGTCTCCTGTATATATTTTTGCCCTAATTTTAAAACTTGGTTTATGTTTTCTCTGAATAATATGAGAAATGCTTTCTTTATCCTTTGGAGAAATTCAGCAAGGCCTTGACCCCCAGGGTGAAGTCATGGTCTTAGGTGCTAGGGTTGGACATACTAACCCTGATCGCCCCACAACGGCTCACTTGAACTCATAAGAAGCACAGTCCACCTGTGACACTTTGGCAACTGGGAAACAAGATTCTACTGTCATGCCTTAGGTATGGTTCTTATCCTTAGTTCTCATGCTGGGGCCTCTGGCTTTCTTTTGGATTCAAACCCATTCTCTTATGCCACTGTAGACAGCCTTGAATGAAGGAGAGTTTGAGAGTTAATTGGTTAAGTAGAGAAAGAAAAAGGAATTGCACCCGCATTTCCTTGGGCTATGTATTTACTGCTGCCTAGCTTTATTGGGTATTTGCTAATTCACTTTGTGCTGGCTTTAAAGATAGGACTAGATTTCGGGATAGCCTATAGAATGACTGCAAGGATAACATCATTTATCAGTTTATCACTGTAGGCTTCCCCCAAATCTTTGCTTACTCTTAAGAATACATATTTTGAGATCATAAATTTACTCATTTCCTTCACTCATTTGGGAACTCTGGTGGCATAGTACCTAAGGCATTTGACCGCTAACCAGAAGGCTGGCAGTTCAAATCCACCAGCCACTCCTCTGAAGGAAGACTGGGCAATCTATTTCTATAAAGAAATCGCCTCGGAAACCCAAGGAGGGGTCGCTATGAGTCGGAATTGACTCGATGGCAGTGAGTTTGGTTTTTTTTTTTTTGGTTCACTCATTTATTCACTGTTCTCTGATTGCATGTCTACTGTGTACCAGGCACTGTTCTAGGTACTGGGGGTATAGCAGGGAGCTAAACAGACAAATGTCCCCACTCTCAGAGAACTTAGATTCTGGTGTCCTGATATGCAGGCACCCAGGAACCAAAAATAAAGCCAGAATCAAATATATCAAGAATATCTTAAGGCATCAAAACATGGAGAAATGGCAAAAACAGGTTTCCTAAATTTTGTTGTTGTAGGTAGCTGCATGGAGTGAGGTCCAGCTTATGGTGACCAGAGAATCTAAGATCACAGAACCTACAGAGCACAGAGAACACGACAGAATACAAGGAAGGAAACAGTGTCTGGTCCTGTGCCCTTTTCGTCATCATGGTATGCTAGAGTTCATTCTCACAGCCATTGTCATTTGAGTGGCCTCCAATCTAGGGGATTCACCTTCCAGCACTGTATCAGACTATATTCTGTTGGGGTCTGTAGGGCTGTCACTGGCTAATTTTCAGAAGTACATTTCCGTATCTTCCTTCCTAGTCTGTCATAGTCTGGAAGCTCCACTGAAATGTGTCCACCATGGATGACCCTGCTGGTATTTGAAAGACTGGTGGTATAGCTTCCAGAATCCTTGTAACATGACAGACAGATGAGCAGTGGACCTAAACTTTATTGTTGTTGTTGTTATGTGCCGTTGAGTCAAACCAGACTCATAGCGACCCGACCCCTCCTTGGGTTTCCGAGGCAGTATCACTATGGAAGTAGGATTGCCCAACCTTCCTTCCAAGGAGTGGCTGGTGGGTTTGAACCGCCAGCCGTCTGGTTAGCAGGCAAGTGTCTTAGCCACTATGCTACCAGAGCTCCCGGACCTAACTTTAGTGAATTTTAAATGGTTACATTTAACAAATTGGTGTTGATACCACAAAATGAGTAAAATAACTGTGTTTAATCTCTTTAGGAAGGAGCCCTGGTGGTGCAGCGGTTATATGCTCAGGAGCTAATTGAAAGGTCCGTATCCGCCTGCTACTCTGCAGGGCGGGGGTGGGGAGATGTTGTAGTCTGCTCTGTAAAGATTACAGCCTTGGAAACGCTCTGGGGCCATTCTACTCTGTCTGCTCTAGGGTCGCCAGGAGTTAAAGTCAACTCAATGCCACCAGTTCGTTGCTTTCTTTTTTTTCTTTTCTCTTCAAATCTCTTTTAGAAATAACTTCAAAAGTGAACATTAGAGGCCCCAGCTTGAGCCTTAAGGGGATTCTACGGGCCTCCCTGATACTCCCACTTCAACCCACTCCAAACTCACGCTGTGCCTAAACCTCAATTAGAACTCAACCAACTCACCTGCCCTTTCTCACCTAAAATAATGAAACTTCTTGTTGCCCTCTCAGCCTGTGTTCAGGGTCAACCTCTTAGACACAGTTTGTATTTCTTGAGACTAGATTTTTCAGTTTGGAGTCCCTCAAAAAAAAGAAAGAAAACACCAAACTCACTGCCATCGAGTTATTTCTGACTCATAGCGACCTCTTTTGGGTTTCCTAGGTGGTAAATCTTTACAGGAATAGATTGGCCAGCCTTCCTTCCGCGGAGCAGCTGGTGGCTATGAACCACCATCCCTGGGTGGTGCACATCGTTAGTACCTTTGCTGCTTGGTGAAAGGTTGGCAGTTCAAGTCCGTGCAGAGGCTCTTCGGAAGACAGGCCTGGTGATCTGTTTCCAAAAACTCAGCCATTGAAAACCCTGTGGAGCACGGTTCTACTCCGACACACTTGGGGTTGCCAGGAGTCGGACTGAACTTGACGCTAACGGGTCTGGTCTTCTTAGGTTTTAGATTGTTTAGTTTCAGGAGTCTATATAAAATAGTTGTGTCAACATTAAAATCTTATGTCAAATCAGATAGACACAGAGTTGCAAAAAAAATTTATTTTAGATATGCAACCATATGTGTCTCTGTCTCAAGCTGGAACCAAGCCCTAAAATGAGACATGTGAAGTGGCTAGGATTTTACCCCCTCATTTTCTTTTCTTTATGGCCTGTAATGTTGGTACATGATAACATTGAATACTTGTTTCCTTTTTAGTTACAAATTTAAAAAATGACACTTAACAAGGCCAGTCACTGGACTTTGAGAGATCATTTTAAGGCAGGAAATTGAAAATACACAAATATTTAGGTGTACAACTTATTAATAAATGAAGATGTACTTTTTTTTTTTGCTAGTAGTTGTGCTTGTCTTTGCTTCTTTCGTTATCCGATCAACACTAAAATATAATTAAGTTCTTTGGAAAATATAGTACCTCAGAATCATAACCTTTTTTCTCTTTTTCTGGAGATGGAAGGGGGTTTAGATGTTTCTTCCTTGGTCCCACTCCTTTTACAAATGGAGAAACAGGGCCAATATGCATGGAGTCAGTTGTCTTTTAACACATCTGATTATTTTTTTAATGGGCAGAATTTTATTTAAGGTCTGTCTGAAACAATCCTCATATCTTACTAAAACCTCCTGTATTAAACATCAACTCATCTGAGTGCCAGTGAGCTTGGTAAACAGTCAGTAAAGGTGAAGTTTGAAACACTTGAAAACTGTACCTCTCGGGTCTAATGTTCATTTTTAATACAAAGTCAGAACAAAATAATCCCTGGTTTATTGTACAGCCATTTTCTAGATGAATTAGAAAACTAACAGGGTAAGAAATGAGATTCGTTTTTATTTTTCTATATTAGTATCTGGGAAGCACCATATTTCAAAATCCAGCCATCATTTTCTATAAATCTAAGTGAAAATAAGTGGGAGCTTGTCCAAGTGATAAAATATCATCTTAAATTTAATTGTTAATAAGACATATTTTCTCTCATTGTGCAAAAAAAAAAAGAAAAAAAAGATTTTCTCCAATTTATTATTTCAGTTAAACTAAGATTGAAAAAGAAGTCTTTTCTCACAGTGAAGTAAAGCTTCCAGCATAACTGACTGCTTAACTCTCTGGCCATGTGAATGTGCCAGACCTCTTATTTTTAAACAAGGGATACGTGTCATACTGTCAAAGTAGGGCAAGAAAGGGACTGAAGGAGATGAAGACGTGACTACTGGGAGGGAGGCTGGGATAAGCAGGGCAAACAAGAACGGAAAAAGAGAAGGAGGTGCCAAGAAGCCATGAAAAGGAGCAATGAGATCTGCTGAGGGCACATGGGCTTGTCCAGGCACTGCCGGAGTCTCTAACCTTCCTTTCTAAAATCATTGTGCTTTTGGATACTGCAGAACATGGTTTCCCAGAATGCAATGTGTTTAGGTGGCAAACTTTTTTTCTAAATAGTCATACACTTAATATGTTTCAGAAACAAATGAACACACACACACACACACACTGCTACTAAGTCAATTCTGATTCATTGTGACCCTATAGGACAGCCCCCTCAGTGTTTCCAAGGCTATAAATCTTTACAGAAAAAGACTGACTCATCTTTCTCCCATGGAGTGGCTGGTGGGTTTGAACTGCAAACCTTTTGGTTAGCAGGCAGATGGTTTAACAACTGCACCACCAAAGCTCCTTCACACACGTATCATTGTTGTTTTGTTAGGTGCCGCCTGATTCTAACTCATGGCAACCCTGTGTGTAACAGAACAAAACACTGTCCAGTCATTCTTCTGGACACCACAATTCAAATGCATCAATTCTTCTGTGGTCTTCGTTATTCATTGCCCAACTTTCACATTCATATGAGGCTATTGAAAATACCATGGCCTGGGTCAGGCACACCTTAGTCTTCAAAGTAACATCTTTGCTCTTTAGCACTTTCAAGAAGTCTTTTGCAGCAGATTTGCCCAACGCAATACCTCATTTGGTTCTGTGACTGCTGCTTCCATAGGCATTGATTGTGGATCCAAGTAAAAATGAAATCCTTGACAATTTCAATCTTTTCTCCATTTATCATGATATTTCTTATTGGTCCAGTTGTGAGGATTTTTATCTATGTTGGGGTATAAGCTATACTGAAACCATGCAGTGTCCCCTTGCTCTGTTTGAATGACAGCCTCTTGGTCTATGTACAGGTTCCTTATGAGCACAATTAAGTGTTCTGGAATTCCCATTCTTTGCAATGTTATTCAAAATGTGTTGTAATCTATGCAGTTGACTGCCTTTGCAGAGTCAATAAAACACAGGCAAACATCTTCCTAGTAGTCTCTGCTTTCATTCAAGATCCATCAGACATCAGCAATGATATCCCCGTTCTAGGTTCTCTTCTGAATCTGGCTTGAATTTCTGGCAGTTTCCTGTCAATGTACTACTGCAACTGTTCTTGAATTTTCAGGAAAATTTTACTTGTGTGTGATATTAATAATATTGTTCAATAATTTCTGCATTCTGTTGGATCACCTTTCTTGGGAATAGGTACAAATATGGATCTCTTTCAGTCAGTTGGCCAGGTAACTGTCTTTAAAATTTCTAGGCATAAACAAGTGAGGGTTTCCAATATACATATATACATATGTATGTACACACACAGATACATATATATAGTTATAAATGTATACATAATTGTTATAAACATATATAATGATCATACATATACATATGTGTGTGTGTACATATACATATACATATACATATACATATACATATATATATATATATACATATATATATAAAAGACTAAGGTGCACCTGACCTAAGCCATGGTATTTCCCAATAGCCTTATATGGATGTGATGTGAAAGCTGGACAATGAATAAGGAAGACCACAGAAGGACTGACGCATTTGAACTGTTGTGTTGGCAAAGAACATAAAATGCACTGTGAACTGCCAGAAGAACAAACAAATCTATCTTGGAGGAAGTACAGCTCATATGTTCCTTAGGAAGGAGAATGGCCAGGCTTTGTCTCTTGTACTATGGTCATGTTGCCAGAAGGGCCCAGTCCCTAGAGAAGGATATTATGCTGGTAAAGTAGAGAGTCAGTGAAAAGGGGAAGACCCTCAGTGAGATGGTTTGACACAGGGGTTGTGATGATGGACTCTCTCAATAACCGTGAGGATCACGGAGAATCAGACAATGTTTTATTCCGTTGTACACAGGGTCACTGTGAGTTGGAGCTGAGTCACTGGCACCTAACAGCAACATATATATACATAGTCAGCTGCTAACCAAAAGGCTGGCAGTTAGAGCTCTTACAGAGGCACCAGGAAGACCGACCTGGTGATTTAACATCAAACATCAGCCACTGAACACCTTATGGAGAACAGTTCTTCTCTTACCATGGGGTTGCCATGAGTGGGAATTGGCTGGACAGCAACTAGTTTTATGTGTGTGTGTGTGTGTGTGCATACATGCGTGTATGTATATATCTTCAGCATATCCACCTTATTTACAGCAGTGAAAGAAATTTCCCTTTAACAACATAACTCTAAACTTTTCGTTGTTTGTTTTTAAAAGAAATTAAGTCAAATTTGCTAACAAGGATTAAGTAACTAGCAGGACAGGGAAGTTTGGATAGGTCAGAAATTCTGAGGGCCTTTGTTATGACAAGTTTAGGAAATTCTGCTCCTCAAAGACCTGCTTTTGTGTGTTTATCTTTCAGCCTTTTAAAACTCAAAGGTGTAGGGGGTGATGCTGCAGAGTACGGTGGGGTGTCCTCACCAGAATGAACCTGTCACAGTCCACTTGCTCCCCTCCACCAGAGTTCTGATGGGGCTCCACTCCCCCTGCCCTTCTGTGAATGGGGTGAGGCCGCCTAAAAGGCTGAGCGACTTACCACCCTCAAGTACTGCTGTTTCTGCTAGGCCTAAGCGTGGGGGAAAACAGGCACCACAAAGCACGCCTACCCCCACAACAACAACAACAACAACAACAAACACACACACACACACATTTTCCTTCCCATTCGGTTCCAGCCACTCAATATAAAGTAGTATAAGATATCTCAAGATAAAACTGCCCACTTGGAAACACATTTTTGTCCACTTGGTTCATTCTGTAGTTTTCCATTTTTTGAACTCAAGGAGTCAAGGCCCAGTTCCCAGTATATTTTGGTCTAGAAACATTGCAAGGAAGTAACAATCTTTTAAGAAATGCCCTTCAACTGAAGCAGGTTCATTTTTTAGAGAAAAAAAAGAACCCTCCTGGGCATTTCTGAGTGTAGCGTTCAAGGTTGAGATGAATCCCAAAGAAGCCTGACAGATGTGATTGTCAGTGAACTGGGACCAAATCATTCTGGATGCTAAGAGCTGAATGTTAAAATTTGAAAGTTTTTTCTTTCCACCCTATCCCCATCTTCAAATCTCTGAAGCATTTCTTTTGTAGAATCCTAAATGGAAACACATTTGGGTGCCATAATTTCAAACAAACCATCTCTTTTTGAACTCTGCAGCCTTGATGCATTCACACAATAGCATATCAAGTTCCCAAAATTTCAGATAAACCATGTTCAAGCTCTAAAATGACCAGAAAAAAGTCTTAATTGTTCCCAAATCTCATTTCCTTTTCCCACACTACTGTAAGAGAGCCCAGCTTTGGTACCTCTTTGAGGAATTGTTGCAGATACAGATACTGTTGCATGGAGGCTGAATGTATTAACTTAGTATAAGGTCCCTGACACAGGCACCCTGACAGTCAGCTGAAGACCATCCCAAAGCAACAAGTCATCTTGACAGCATTTGACAATGTGTGAGGCACAGAGAAGGTATTAGTGCTTGAGTCATCAAACACCCCAAAATAAACGATTGGTTTAAAATCGAGGTGAATTAACTGTCATTTATGGTGGTTCAGAGTCAAAAGTCTTGTCTTCCATGTAGAAGCCCCAGGTTCAATTCCAGCAAATGCACCTCAGCTCAGCTACCACTCGTCTGTCAATGGAGACTTGCATGTTGCCGATGCTGCGTGAGCAGCAGGTTTCAACAGAACTTCCAGACTAAGGCAAAAAGGTGTGGGAAGAAAGGTGTGGTGATCTGTTTCTGAACATCAGCCAGTGAGAACCCTGTGGGTCACAACAGCCTCCAGCAGTCGGGGTCCCATCCGACGGCAGCTAACAACAACAACAGCTGTCCTTTATATGGGAATGCTGTCCTCCCAATTTGTCCTTTATAAATCCTCTCTGGGATAGAAGGACAAAATTATAATGAAGTAAAAGTTCTTTTGTTAGGAACCCTGTATTTTACCTAAACTAGCATGGTAACAGCAGTTAAAATCCATTACATTGTTTTTTAAAGTCAACTTAAAATATTTAAGTTCATTAAAGGTTCTCCATTGGAAATTTAAGCATTATTACTTTTATTATGATTATTCATTTCAATAAATAAGATTATCTTTGGATTAATTTCATTTGTTAAAAATAGTGTCATAGCCCAGAATAATTGCAAAGAGAAATGAGAGAACCCAGGATAAATCCTCTTCAATCAGGCACCAGAATGTTTTATTACTGTAGAGATGATTTCTAAATATACTGTAGTAGCTTAAAATTAAGAAAATATGGACTTCATTTGGGGCAAAATGTACAGATTTCTAAGAGACAGATTTATTCTGTTTTGTGAGCACTTCTCATTTCCAGGTGTTGCCTTTGGATCTGACTCCAGGCAATGGTTTTCTGAAGTGGTTTTTGATAGTGTCTGACATCATTTATAGTACTCTTGAACAATCTTGTAATGTAATAAACTACACCAAATTAAGTGAGTTAGTGGCCCAAAAAAGAGTCCAACAGGCCCATGAGTATTATGAGTGTCTTGCTACTTGCTACCTCTTGTGTTCACTGCTCACAGGGAAGAAATGAAGTCTGTTGATTCTCTAATGCCTCAAGTGGTGGATTTGGTGGGAGCTCTAGAGGATCTGGAACAAGTGTGAGATGATTCCCCTGTCTCAAGTGTGTTGAAGCTGAAAAGTTACCTGATTATGCTCTTTCCAGTCACTCATCTATTTATTCATCCAGTCAGTCATTCACTAAGTAGCAATTGAATGACCATCCTCTGCAGTGCATGGCAAACTATGTGGTGTGGGGAATAAAGATGAGTGGGAGCCCACTCTTGAGGTCACAGAACTTCCAGTCTAGCAAGAGAGGTGGCATATATAAATGGATTGGTTCAAAGGAAGAAGGGTGAGACATATAAAGTGATAGATTGCATGAGGTTAGAGGAGGGAGCGCTATCTTCCAGATGGGGTGATCATCCAACACCTATACACAGTCAGAGACTATGGTACACACTAAGGCTATAAAAGTGAAGAAGATGCAAGCAAGCAAGCAATGCTGTTGTTGGTAGGTGCCGTTGGGTTGGATATGACTCACAGTGACCTTATGTACAACAGAATGAAACACTGCCTGGTTCTGTGGCAGCCTCAACAATCCTTGCTGTACCTGAGCCCATCTCATTGCAGCCATTGTATCAATCCATCTTGTTGAGGGGCTTCCCCTTTTTCATTTACCCTCCACTTTACCAAGCATGATATCCTTCTCCAGGGAATGGTCCTTTCTGACAACATGACCAAAGAGGTGACATGAAGTTTGGTCATTCTCGCTTCCAAGAAACATTCCAGCTGCACTTCCTTCTTGCAGGACAGATTTGTTAGCTCTTCAGGCAGTCCCTAGTACCTTCAGCATTCTTCACCAACACCACAACTCAAAAGCACCAACTCTTCTTGTCTTCTTTATTCATTGTCTGGCTTTCACATGCATATGAGGCAATTGAAAACAGCATGGCTTGGGTTGTTGTTGTTATTTGCCATCAGTCGGCCCGACTCATAGCGACCCCTCCTTGGGTTTCCGAGGCAGTATCACTACGGTAGTAGGAATGCCCAACCTTCCTTCCGAGGAGTGGCTGGTGGGTTTGAACCGCCAGCCTTCTGGTGAGCAGTCAAGGGCCTTAGGCACTATGCTACCAGGGCTCCTATGGCTAGGCAGACCTTAATCTTCAAAGAGACATCTTTGCTCTTCAGCACTTTAAAGAGCTCTATTACAGCAGATTTGCCCAGTGCAATATGTCATCTGATTTCTTGATTGCTGCCTCCATTGGTGTTGATTGTGGAACCAAGTAATATGAAATCTTTGACAACTTCATTCTTTTTTTCATTTATTGTGATGCTGCTTATTGGTCCAGTTGTGAGGATTTTCATTTTCTTTATATTGAGATATAACCCATACCACAGACCACAGTCTTTAAACTTCATCAGCAAGCAAGGCTGTGTCATCTGCATATTGCAGGTTGCTAATGAGTCTTCCTCCAATTTTGATGATTCATTTTTCTTCATATTATCCAGCTTCTTGGATTATGTGCTCAGCATACTAATTGAATAAATATGGGAAGAGGATACAACTTTGATGCACTCCCTTCTTGATTTTAAACCATACAGTATCCCCTTGTTCTCTTTTAAAGACAGTCTCCTAGTCTATGTACAGGTTCCACATGAGCACAATTAAATGTTCTGGAATTCCCATTTTTCTCGATGTTATCCATAGTTTGTTATGATCCACACAGTCAAATGTTTTTGCATAGTCAATAAAATACAAGTAAACATCTTTCTGGTATTCTTTGCTTTCAGCCAAGATCCATCTGACATTAGCAATGATATCCCTTGTTCCATGTCCTCTTCTGAATCCAGCTTGCATTTCTGGAAGTTCCCTGTCCATATATTGCTACAACCATTTTTTAATTATCTTCAGCAAAATTTTACTTGCATGTGATATAAATGATGTTGTTCATCATTTCCACATTCTGTGGGATCACCTTTCTTTGGAATAGGTACAAATAAGGATCTCTTCCAGTCAGTTGGCCAGGTAGCTCTCTTCCAAATTTCTTGGCATGGACGAGTAAGTAGCTCCAGCACAGCATCCATTTGTTGAAACATCTCAGTGGGTATGCTGTCAATTCCTGAAGCCTTGTTTTCCACCAATTCCTTCAGTGCAGCTTTGACTTCTTCCTTTAATACCATCAGTTCTTGATCATATGCCACCTCCTGAAGTACATGAACATTGACCAATTCTTTTTGGTACAGTGATTCTGTGTATTCCTTCCATCTTCTTTTGATGTTTCCTGCATCATTCAATATTTTGCTCATAGAATCTTTCAATATTGCAACTCGAGGCTTGAACTTCTTCTTCAGTTCTTTCAGTTTGAAAAGTGCCAAGTGTATTCTTCCCTTTTAGTTTTCTAACTCCAAGTCTATGCATATTTCATTATAATAATTGACTTTGTCTTCTTGAGTTGCTCCTTGAAATCTTCTGTTCAGTCTTTTATCTTGTCATTTCTTCAAGCTACTCTCCATTCAAGGGTAAGTTTCAGAATATCTTCTGATATCCATTTTGGTCTTTTCTTCCTTTCCTATCTTTTTAATGACCTTTTGCTTTCTTCATGTATGATGTTCTTGATGTCATCCCACAATTCATCTGGTTTTTAGTCACTGATGTTCAATGTGTCAAATCAATTCTTTAGATGGTCTTTAAATTCAGGTGGGATACAATCAAGGTCATATTTTGGCTCTCATGGACTTGTTTTAATTGTCTCCAACTTCAACTTGAACTTGTGTATGAGCAGTTGATGGCCTTGTCAGCTTCTGGCCTTGTTTTGGCTGAAGATATTGAGCTTCTCCTTTCACCTCTAGCCACAGATGTAGTCAATCTGATTCCTGTGTATACCATCTGGTGAAATCCACGCATATAGCTGCCATTTATGTTGTTGAGAAGAGGTATTTGCAATGAATAAATCATTGGTCTTGTAAAGTTTTATCATGTAATTTCCAGCATCATTTCTATCACCAAGATAATATTTTCCAGCTACTGGTGATTCTTCATTCCCAACTTTTGCATTCCAGTCATCAGTAATAACCAACATATCTTGATTGCATGTTTGGTCAATTTCAGACTTCAGAAGTTGCTAAAAATCTTCAATTTCCTCATCTTTGTCTTTGGTGGTTGGTGCATAAATTTGAATAATAGTAGTATTACTTGGTCTTCTTTGTAGGCGTATGGATATTATCCTATCACTGAAAGCATTGTATTTGAGGATTTATCTTGAAACATTCTTTGTGATATTAAATGCCACACCATTCCTCCTCAATTTGTCATTCCTGGCATAGTACATCATATGGTTGTCTGATTCAAAGTGGCCAGAGCCAGTCCATTTCAGCTCACTAATGCTGAGCTAGGATATCAATCTTTATGTGTTCCATATCATTTTTGACAACTTCCAATTTTCCTAGATTCATATTTCCTACATCTCATGTTCCAATTATTAATGGATGCTTGCAGCTTTTTTTTTTTTCTCCCCATTTTGACTCATGCCACATCAGCAAATGGAGGTCCCAAAAGCTTTACCCCACCTACGTGATTAAGGTCGACTCTACTTTGAGGAGGAAGCTCTTCCTCAATCATATTGCGAGCGCTTTCTGACCTGAGGGGCTAATTTTCTGGCACTACATTGGACAAAGTTTCAGGGCTATTCATAAAGTTTTTCAGTAATATACCAGACAGTGCTTCACTGCTATTCATAAGGTTTTCACTGGCCAACTCTTTGAGAAGTGAATGGCCCCTTCCTTCTTCTGAGTCTGTCTTCATCTGGAAGCTCTGCTGAAACCTGTCCACTGTGGGTGACTCTACTGGTGGTGTGGCCTCACAGCAACATGCAAGCTAGCACAGTATGACAAACTGACAGACAGCAAGCAAGGACAATCTATTTATCCAGTCATTTGACAAATATATATGATGGGTCTACTACATGCCAAGCACTGTTCTAGACTCTGGGAAGGCCTTTCCTTCATGGAGTTTACATTCTAGTAGGGGAGATAATAAATAAGTGAATATGTAATAATGAAATTTTTAATAATTATTGTTGTGAAGAAAATAAATACATTTTGGGGGTAGATAGTGAAAAGTTATGGAAGTCATTTAGCTAGGGTGACCAGGGAAAGGCTCTGAGGGAGAGAAATTTCTGTGATGAGAGAAGCTAGCCACAGAAGAACTTGGAAAAGAGTATTCTAAGCTGTGGAAGTAGCAAAGTGTAAGTTCCCCAGGGTAGAAGGATCTTAGAGGAGTTATAGGAACAGCTAGGTAGTCCAAGAGACTATTGACTTTAAAGGCATGAAGTGAAATTGAGAAGAACTCTGTGGCCATTAAAGAACCCTACATCCTACAGCCACAGAGAAGACTGCTGACAATGATATCCAAGATCTTTGTGAGGGAGCAGAGCTGTAAAGGAGATTGAATGCACAACCTCAACAGGTCTTCTATGCCAAAATCAGTCTTCATAGGAAATGTGCAGGACCTTGAGACCTGGCATGGGGATGCTTTGGTGGTTAGGCCTGATTTAATTCCAATTCCCATGAAGCTCTCACACCAGCAGAAGCAGCACTCTGTTCTATAGATAAGATCAGCTTCCCCTTGCACTACCTCCCCCAAGGCAGCAGCCATATAAGGTGAAGTTCATATTCCTCAAGATTACACATTAATCTTCATTGCCTCTAGGCTGATAATCTGAGTCAGATCTCAACATCCCAACCAAGAAAACAGAGACCTGACTCCGGGAGAAAATAGCTTACACACTGAAGGAACTATAGGAGCTGGCTAGCAATATACTGGCAGGCACCAGGGGGATTCACTACAGAGTAGACCTTGAGGTGGCTGTTTTGTGGTTGAAGGCAGACTATAAGGATGAATAGGGCAGAATTTTTTGATAAGGAATCATTCACTCATGACTCAGGACTCAATATTCTGACATGGACCCCGGATACTAGTGCACTGGATGGAATAGGGATGTTGGGCCTGCCTTGGCATAGGACCAAGCAAGAGGACAGAAGACTCAGGGAGTAGTTAGCACAGGTTTGTTATGTGCGATTGATGAACCCAATGCCTAACTCCCTTTCCTGGGATGGTCCAGGGGACCCTGACTTTATGGAAGTTATAAAAAATCCACTTGTATCTTTGAAAAGCTGAGTGGTGGCTGTCCTCTGCAGGCTGGGATCAATGGTGGGAGATATTTTCATGAAACTGAGCACCCTCAGTGGGAATCATGAGACTCTGAAATGGTAGAGGCCAGATGGCAGCACTTGGTCATCAGAGGCAAGGTGGATATAATTATTAAAATAGGCTGCAAGGATGGAGGAGCAATCAGTAGGCCTGTATGTTACAGGAATCTGTGGCAATGACTGGTAGCGCATGAGCTACTTGGACAGCCCACTAGCCAGCCTGTTGTTCAACTCATGTCGTAAAAATATTGAAAAATGTGAATGAATTGCTAAGCATAAAGCTAATGTCAGCCAATGCAATGGAAAATTGTGGTCCTTCACCCAGTTACCAGATTGAAATAAGTTCATAGACCCATGGATTGAGCCTGGGTCCTTTAGAGCAGTGATTCTCAACCAGAGGTGATATTGTCCCCAGGGGCATTTTGCAATATTTGGAGATGCTTCTGGTTGCTACAATAGGAGTGGATGATGCCATTGGAATCTAGTATGTTTACCCCACTGTCATCTAGTTGATTCTGACTCATAGAAACCCTATAGGACAGAGTAGAACTTTTCCCATAGGGTTTCCAAGGCTGTAAATCTTTGCAAAAGCAGACTACCTCATCTTTCTCCCATGGAACGGCTGGTGAGTTTACACTGCTGACCTTTTGGTTAACAGCCTAATGCTTTGACCATGACACCACCAGAGCTCCTTATGTAGTGGGTAGAGGCCAGGAAATCTATAATGTGCATGACAACCCATTGTGACAAAGAATTATCCAATCCAAAATGTCAGTACTGCTGAGGTTGAGCAATCTTGTTCTAGAGAAAGATCCCTGCAATGTCACTGCAGTATATATAAGTGAAAACTATTCCATCAATCCTTTCCCAGAGGGACCTGCAGTCAAGAGGCCTGGGGGATGCCCACACTCTTGGATAGGGATTCATATCTGAAACTGATGTCTGGAAACCAGAAATGCATCATGACCCTGTGTGTACAGTGAAGGCTTATAGAGACCAGATGATAAATTATGTAAGTCCTCCTCAAGGCCCAGTGGTTCTGGACATTTGCTATTACGGATTTGGGTCTCTAAAAATATTTATTGCAATCTAAACCCCTGTACCTGTAGATATGACCTTGTTTGGAAATAGGGGTTTTCTTTGGTTATGTTAATGAGGTCATACCAGAGTAGTCTGGGTTCTAATCTTAATCATTTCTGAGTTACAGAAAGCGTAGATCAGACACACAGAGGGAAGACACCTTATGAAGAGAGACAGACACATGGTGGATGGATCTACAAGCCCCCAACTCCAAACTCCAAGGATTGCTGGCAACTAATGGAAACTGAAACAGACAAAGAAGGACTTCCGTCTAGAGCATGCTCCGAATTTGAACCTCTAGCCTCTAAAATGTGTGAATATAAACTCCTGTACTTTAAAGTGACCTACTTGGTATATTGTGTTACAGCAGGATTAGATAACTAAGACACTCACTCCAGTCATTACTCATTCTAGTCATTTCTCCAAGTGTCTAAGTTCTCTAGTACTGCTATAAGAGAAACGCCACAAGTGGATGACTTTAACAAGCATTTTATTCTTTCACAGTTTAGGAGGCTGTTGTATCAGGTACCCCTGAATTGGTTCCAACTCACAGCGACCCTATGTACAACAGAATGAAACTTTTCCCAGTCCTGCACTCTCCTCAAAATCGTTGCTATGTTTGAGACTGTGTTAATCCGTCTCACCGAGGGTCTTCCTCGTGTTTGCTGACCTTCTACATACCAAGCATGATGTCCTGCTCCAGGGACAAGTTCCTTCTGATAAATGTCCAAAGTACATGAACAAAATCTTGCCATTCTCGCTTCTAATGAGCATTCAGACTGCACTTCCTCCAAGACAGATTTGTTTGTTCTTCTGGTAAGACATGGTGCATTCAATATTCTTCATCAAAACCATAATTCAAATGTAATAATTCTTCTTTGGCTTCCCTTATTCGTTTTCCAACTTCTACATGTAAATGAGGCTATTGAAAATACCACGGTTTGGGTCAGGTGCGTGTTAGTCCTCAAAGTGGCATCTTTGCTTTTGTACACTTTAAGAAGGTCTTTTGCTACAGATTTTCCCAATGCAATTTTTGATTTCTTGACTGCTACTTCCATGAGTGTTGGTTGTGGACCCAAGTGAAATGAAATCTTTGACAACTTCAATCTTTTCTCATGATATTTATCATAATGTTCTTTATTGGTCCAGTTATGAGAATTTTTGTTGTCTTTTTGTTGAGGTGTAATCCCTCCTGTAGACTACAGTCTTTAATCTTCATCAGTAAGTGCTTCAAGTCATTCTCACTTTCACAAGCAGTGTTATGTCATCTGCATATCACAGGTTGTTAATGAGCCTTCCTCCAATCCTGATGATGAATTCCTCTTCCTATAGTCCAGCTTCTTGGATATTTGCTCAGTGTACAGACTGAGTAAATATGGGAAAATGATACAAC
>NW_006921625.1:14886631-14888257 GCF_000298275.1 Orycteropus afer afer | reverse complement strand
TATAATAAACCTACAGTATGTGCTGATAGCATGTGAAGACAAAACTATGTGATCTGAAACATCTTTGGTTTTAATGACAGCTCTGACTGGAGTACCTCAGACAGTTCAAAAATTAAATTAACATAGAATTTTATCCTTGTCGGTATTTTGATACATATAAGCTAGGTTTATGAAAAATGTTTTTGTTATTTTAACTAACTACAAGATATTTTCATTTTTAAAAAGAAATTTCCTTTGAAACACTGCATAAAAATTTTATGGACAGCCATTTTGGTGTCACCTCCTTTTTTCAGTGTCACCCGATGCAGTGTACACTCTGTGCAGTCCCCCTAGTGACACCACTGGATAGCCTAGACCCTCATGGCATTTTCCTTCATTGCACCAACATCTCTCAGTCAAGTTATACCCATGAGCTCATGAGCAGGGGAGATGTCTCTAAAATGTACTGACAAGACATAAAAATTTCAGGCATAGTTCACAGATGGGTTGGCATGATATGTTGGTGTTAGCCTAAAAAGGATGACTGCCCCACTGCTGCCATAAAGTCAGTGGAGAAGGGAAATTTTTCCATTGGCAGAGTTGTGAGCAGTATAATTGATAGTTCACTTTGTATCTAGAGACATGGACTGAGATATGGATACACAAACTTCTGGGAAGAAGTAGATAGCTTGACTGTTTGGTCAGGAGCCCAGAACAAATGGGATTAGAAGACAGGAGACAAAGATATCTGGAAGGAAATGTAGATAAACCTTTGGAAATGACTTCAAAGCATCTTTGTGTCTCATGTTAATAACTACCACCACCCCACCCCACCAAAAAAAAAAAAAACCAAAAAACAACTCACTGCCATCGAGTCATTTCCAACTCATAGTGACCCCTCCATGGGTTTCTGAGGTGGTATCTCTATGGAAGTAGATTCCCCAATTTTCCTTTCAAGGAATGGCTGGTGGGTTTGAACTGCCAGCCTTCTGGTTAGCCTCAAATGCCTTAGGCACCAGAGAGAATTCACTGTAGAGGAAAGATTTGCTGACTGGGTTGACAAAAAGCTGATACTGTGGCTGCCATGCAGCCTCTTTCCTAAGCCCCTAGTGCTGTTAAAATAGACTGATAAAAGAGGGTCACAATGACAGAGATGGGTCCTAAATCTGTGACAAATACCAGAGACTTCCTCTCACCAACTATCATCTAGCTACTGCCATTTAATCTTGATATTGTCCATCTCTTCCCACTAGAATGTAAGCTTCATGAGGGTAGGGATTTTTGTCTGTTTGGTTCATTGTCCATAACCTACAACTATTCCTTGCACATAAGGTTTCAATAAATATTTGTTGAATTAATGAATGATATGATTTATTCATGCATCCATGAAGATCAAGGAGGTAATCTGTGTGTGAGAAATGGCTTAATAGAGCTAACAGGGGATAAAGTTATGGTTACTTCTTACTCACAACCAAACACCTTGAGGGAGTGAGTCATTGGGTCTGTGGGTTTGGGAATATGATTGCAGGGACGTAAGGCTCAACTGCCATAACATATTACACAAAAACATTGTTCCACTTACTACTTTGGTGAGTGGCAACTAGGGTCTTAAAAGCTTGTAAGTGGCCATCTAAGATGCAACGATTG
>NW_006921625.1:14884677-14885820 GCF_000298275.1 Orycteropus afer afer | reverse complement strand
TTCCTGCTAAGGGAAACATTTCCTATGCTTACATTACACAAATTGTCTAATATCATTTCTCCAAACAGACTCATCATTTATTTCTCTGTTTTGCTTATGCTAGTAATCCTCAAGGCTAATAATTACTGAATTCTAATAAGAATAATAGTGCTGGTAAAGAATTCTGGATATATCATGGGCTGCCAGAAGAATAAAAAAAAAAAAAATATATCTTTCTTAGAAGTACAGCCAGAATGCTCCTTGGAGGTAAGGATGGTAAGACTTCATCTCATGTACTTTAGACATGTTATCGGAGGGACCTGCCCCTGAAGAAGGACACTGTGCTTGGTAAAGTAGAAGGTTAGCCCAAAAGAGGAAAACTCTCAATGAGATGGATCGAAATGTGGCTCCAACAATGGGCTCAAGAACAGCAATGACTGTGAGGATGGTGCAGGACCAAGCAGTATTTCATTCTGCTGTACATAAGGCTGATATGAGTTGGAACCAATTCAAGGCACCTAACAACAACTACAATAAGAATAGTATGAAAATTAAGAAACAGGCTTAAAGAGAAATCCAAGCTTTACCTCTAAATGTTTTTCCAGAAGCCACCAATAGATGATGGCAATGGTGAGCCATGACAAAATCTTTCATGACAGAGTGTGTCAAATGCATTCTCCTTGGAGAGATCTATCTGTTCTTTTCTTCCACTCAGGAGCTATCTCAACTTTGGCATGGTTCAGAAGTACAAAATCAGCTCACATACTGTGTAGAGCTACACTTCTTTCTAACATTTAGCACATGGGCTCAAACTCCATCATCTGGTATGAGGAAAATGCTCTGCTAGGTTGGGTGGTGATCTTTGAGTTTAAGAGTTTATTGGTTAACCAATCACTAACTTTATATGGAAAGGAAAGAGACCTCAGATAAGCAAAGCACTACTGAAGAAGAAAAACAATGTAGGAGGTCTCACATTGCTGGATATCAAAACCTACTATACAGCCACAGTAGTCAAAACTGCCTGGTATTGGTTCAATGACAGATACATAGACCAATGGAATAGAATTGACAACCCAGATATAGATCCATCGACCTATAGTCAGCTGATCTTTGACAAAGGCCCAAAATCCATTAAATGGGGAAGAGAATGTTTGTTTAATAAAT
>NW_006921625.1:14827502-14862405 GCF_000298275.1 Orycteropus afer afer | reverse complement strand
ATAACCAAACTATGGTACATACACACAGTGGAATACTATGCAACTCTAAAGAATAACCCAGAATCTGCAAAACACTGCATAACCTGGATGAGCTTGGAGGACACTATGCTTAGCGAAATAAGTCAATCACAGAAGGACAAATATACTATTAGTTTGTTATTGTGAAAAATCAAGGAAAGGTTTATGTATGGAAGGAAACTTTCTTTGTTGTTTACCAGGGGTGAGAGGGGAAAGGAGAGAATACTGAAAAAAAAAAAAAGCATTGACCTATGTCACTTTAATTTTGTGTATTTCACTGTACATAAAGTATATTTCAATAAAATGTATTAAAAGAAAGAACGGAGAAAAGAGTTCAGACCTATAAAGTTTCACCATCACTAACAAATCCATTGCAAAGTGTTGGTCAGAACCTGCAGGTGGACAGCAGATTGGGCCCAGAAGACATTGATAAGAGAGGGCAGTTGAGGGTCTGTCATCTAGTTGAAGAGTCAGGAGGCACAATTCAGGGAAGACAGAGGGAAAGAAGAGGCATGCAATCTCCTAACAAAATAAAACTGAGGTAAGGGAGTTGGACTCAGAGACTTTCCATATCTTTCTTATTATAAAGGAAGGGCTTAGTTTCCAAGGACAGGTGGCTTAGGGTATACAGAGTGAATATCCTTGGCTACAGTGGCTGATGCCAGGAATATTCGGGCAGAAACAGACTCAGTGCTATTTTTTTTTTTTTTTTTTCCAATCTGTAGAGCTTAGTCAGGACTTAATTCAACCTCTGTGGTAGTTAAGATTGTGTGTCAACTTGGCCAGGCCTAGGGTTTGAGTGGCTTGCCAGCTGGATGTAGTTATTCTCCCTGATGAGGCTGTAATAACCTCCATGGTGGAATCTGCTGTGAGCAGCTAAGAAGTTGAAGGGAAGTTACCTTCGGGGTGTGGACTGCTTCCAATATCTAAGGAGAAGCTTTGAGAAAGGTCTGGAGATTTTTGGCACATTTGGATCCTGCATTTCATTTCCAGTTCCTGAACTTGAACCAGTGGTCTGCTGATCTTGGGATTGTGCTATCTTACCTGCTGACCCTGGGTTCATCAGTCTCAGAAGCCAGGAGCTGCATAAGTTAGGAGATGCCTCAAGCTCTTCTGGGCCTGGAACAAGAGACAGAGCTGAAGCCCAAGGTGTCAGGGCCTTTACCCAGCCCCTAAAGGGGGCACTCTGAATTCAGACTCCTAGCCTCCTAAATTGTGAAAGAATACATTCCTATTTGCTAAAGCTATTCACTTGTGGTGTTTCTATTACAGCAGCACTAGAAAACCTAGACAACTTTTCATCCTGCAAATGAAGAATCAAGGGCCAGAGAGGACAAATGTCTTACTTTACAAATTGTCTTTGTTCTTGTCAATCACGCAAGAATGCATTGAAAGAAGCAGGATTAGACTCTGCCACCAGTGCTTTTCCACCACACCATAGATGTTGGAAAATGATCAAATCAGAATTTTAATTCTTAGACTTAACAGTTATTTTAAAAGGAGTACGAGTTCTCTAGAAATGAGAAAATTGGAATGAAGTCTCGGTTTCCTCTTTGGTGCTGACACCCCCTAGAAGGGCAGACTATGTGGTCTAAAGTCTACCTATGTTAGAAAGTGTGTATAATAACCCTCCTTCACCTAATGCGGATGCTGCTGTGAATTTTAATTACTATTCATTAAGGGCACAGATGCGGTCTGTTGAATGAAGTTTTCTAGATGAATTTCATGGTAGTTTTGTCAGGTTCTAAAGAACTGACAAACATTTGAGAGGCCAACTATTTTGGTCAATGCTTGTGCTGTTTTTATTATTATTATTTGCTTATTGTACTGTCTGATCTCTCTTTAAATTTCAAGTCAGAAAATATGTACTGTTGAAGGAAAAAAAAAAAATCTTGCTGAAAAGTCCTAAGTCTGGTTTCAAAGATGAAGGCTGCACAGAATTATCTCCTTGGGAAACTACAGAGATAAAGATAAATAATTCCATCAGTTTCACTCCTTCTCATAAGTGGCCGAAAATGTTTAGGGAAACATTGCACCTCTGAGGCATTTTATCCTGAGAAGCTCAGGGTCCCTCTTGCATGCTCTTTTAAAATTTCTTACTAAGGCTTGGTTGTTGTTGTTATGTGCCATCGAGTCGGCCCCGACTCATAGCGACCCCTCCTTGGGTTGCCGAGGCAGTATCACTACGAAAGTAGGATTGCCCAACCTTCCTTCCGAGGAGTGGCTGGTGGGTTTGAACCGCCAGCCTTCTGGTGAGCAGTCAAGTGCCTTAGGCACTATGCTACCAGAGTCTAGATAAACAAACCAGTCTTAGCAGAGCTAGTTTAGAAGCAAATACCTGTAAGTTGTATGTATACATGCACACACACAGAGCCTGATACAGTTCTTTGAAGTATTTGAAATACTCTTTAATACTATTGTATGTGCATCTCTCCCAACATGAGTACTTAGTCTTAAAGCAAAAATGCAAGAAAAACTTGAATCCCAGGAAGCAGAAGATTTCTTTCCAAACATCAAATGTTGAAGATGGAAGGGACCATGGAGATCACCTAGATCAACCCTTTCATTTGATGACTAAGGAGACTCAGGCCAGGATCACCTAGTTCATCAGTGGGCAGCCAGGTCTTCTGAATCCTAGTCCAGTGCCCTTTCCCCAAGATCAACAGGATGGCTCACTTGTCCTCTGGAAGGACAGTGTGCCCACTGGCTCCTTCATGGCTACTCTTCCTTGGTCCATAGCACCTTTTCCAAACTAAGCAAAACTAAGTGGAACTCAAATGAAAGCTTTTTTGGGGAAAGGATTATGTTTAAGAAAAGAGGCTACATTCTTGCATCCTTGTAAATGCTGCTCCGTGGAGATGGTCAGGATCAAAAGGAAATGTTGCCATAAGGAGAGCTGAAGCATTTGCAAAATTGCCATGATGAACTGTAAGTGAAAGGATTTGCTTTGCAAATTGTCCTTTGCCATTTTCATGTTCTCCACTGAGTAGCATCTGAACGCCAAATTGCATCTTTCCAACCAGCAGAAGGATGGTACCTGCTCCATGCCCAGGACACAGTTGACTAATTTCATCTCTTCCACTCTCAGAAGATTTTTAGGTTTAGGACAGGCAGATCAAAAAGGACAGTGGGCTGGCTGGAGTTGTTCAGCAAAATAATGTGGTGGATGGACATCTTTTCTTTTGTACAAGGAATGTCTGATGGTCTGGTGACCTTCAACACATAGAGAGAGGAGGTAGCTCTCACCACAGCAGCATTTCTGGCCCCAGAAAGACCCCTCCTATATCCACAAACCCCTTGGCTGGCATTTGAATGTCACTATTGATGTCTCTTTCGTCCTCATGTTAGATCACTATAAAAGTGTAAGTACTGTTGACAAGAATAAGTTGTTACCATTCCTTTTCTCCCTTAAGCTAAATGAAGTCTTGAAGAATCAGTTTTGATGGGAAAGGAAAGAGAGAAGGCAGTGAAGAACCTTGGGTGCTTCTGCCAGATAAAAAAAAAAAAAAAAGAATAATACCAGTCATGGAGGGAAGAGAGCCAGGGAGATGAGAGTGGAATCCCGTACTTCCAGCATCTTTCTGTTGTGCCATGACATTTCCCAAGTGTTCTCCATGTTTAGGTGTAAAATCTTTACAACACTCCTATGAGGTAGATACCATTGTAATCATCCCCATTAGAGATAAGGACATTGATGCAGAGAGGCTAAGTAACTTGGCCAATGTCATATGGTTGATAAATTGTTGCCATTGTTAAGTGCCATCAAGTTTGACTTGTGGTGACCCTAGGTGACAGACTAGAACTGCCCCATAGGGTTTACTGGGCCGTAATCTTTACAGAACAGATTGCCAGCTTCTTTCTCTCATGGAGCTCCTAGATGGGTTTGAACCATCAACTTTTTAGTTTGCAGCTGAATGCTTCACTATTGCACCACCAGAGCTCCTTACGTGGTGAGTTCTAAACTCTTTGACATCACAGCAACCCTATAGGATGGGATGGAACTGCCCTATAGGATTTCCAAGGCTGCAAATCTTTACAGAAGCAAACTTCCACATCTTTCTCTCATGGAACAGCTGGTGGATTCCAGCTGTCAACTTTGGGCTAGCAGCCAAACGCTTGGCCACTGTGCCACCAGGGCTCCTGGGCTGAGACATGGCAGGTTTCAAATCCAGGTACTGTGGCTTCAGAGTTTGAGTCTGAACCGCTGTACTGACCACCCACCTACTCATAACTTTGTGATTGTAATAGCCTGGTTGATTTCTCACTGTTGAAAAGTCTCTGTGAAGAGTCTTCCCTGTCTCACATTTGGCTGATAAGAGCTGCACTGTCTTGATGACCCCTATAGTACACCGTCTGCCCCAGAGGGCCCCTTTGGGAACCTTTATAAGAGGGTGAAAGGCAGGGGCTGGGAAGAAGCAGAGGGCTGCCTATTTATGATAGATTCTAGGAAGGCCTGGCTGTTGCTGCTCTTGGATCCTCAGTGTCAGACTCATAAAAAGGGTTTGTCTCTCTGGGTGAGTAAGCACCTCCCTGGTTCTGAAGGTGGATGAGAGGAATGCAGTAATGGCCCTTGGGTTAGAAGCACATTAATAATACAAATGCCAGGATGGCCAGTGCCACCACTCTGGTGTCCTGCTCCTCATACACAGAAGACTGGGATTTCTGGGTCATCCAAGGTAGCACTTCCCTCAAATATCAAACATCAATAATTTAAGAGGCAATGTTTAAAAACGAGAAATGCAATGTCCCAGGTGACTTTGCTGCTTACCTCTCTTTCCCTGCCCCTCTTGGATTTTCACTGGGCTTTTGAAATGCTCTGTCATTCTGAGGCCTCATTTAACATTCTTGTAGATGTGTTTTTTGTCACCGTTTGGAAGAGCTTCAAATAATAGAAGAATGGATTTCGAAAGTTTCTTAAATAACCTATGCAAACAAAATATGAAAATCAAAATGTCCAGGAATGTAGAACTTACTTATACCCCTGTTGGAGCCTCCACCAAGGAGCCCTGGTGGTGCGGTGGTTAAGCACCTGGCTACTAACTGAAAGGTCAGTGGTTTGAACCCACCAACATCTCTGCAGGACAAAGATGTGGCAGTCTGCTTCTGTAAAGACTTATGGCCATCACTATGAGTTGGAAGGAGCTCCGGTAGCATACTGCCTAAGGCACTGGACTGCTAACCAGAAGGCTTGCGGTTCAAACCCACCAGCCACTCCTCGGAAGGAAAATGGGGCAATCTACTTCCTTAGTGATACTGCCTCAGAAACCCAAGGAGGAGTCGCTATGAGTTGGGTCCAACTCCACGGCACATAACAACAACAACAAAATGAGTTGGAATCGACTTGATGGCAGTGGGTTTGGCTCTTTGGTTCAATTTCTCTAACAATCTCAAGTTTAAATTAGTGTTAACCTTCCTTAGCCCCAGTCCTAGCTGAGACATATAGTTAGTTTACAAAATTAGGATCATGGGCTCTACACTCACATTTGTTGGCTCATTAAGTTAGATATGCTTGATATCTTCGATGGCCAGGCTTTGTCAAGATGACATGGTGAGCCTTCTAAACCCAACATGTTAAACATAGCTTAATACAATTAATTTGTTATTCAGTATTTCAAATGAGAAAGCTGAAGCTGTATCAATTATACCGTGCCTGCTAAAACACCTTGTGTCACAGAGGCTGTCCTGCATGAAATATCCTCAACAAAATTGTGTCTCATTAGTGCAGCTGTAGCAAGAAAAGACACAATTTAGGGGTGACAAAAGAGTGTGGCTTACCAAAATGAAGAGAGAAAAAATTTTAGTCACCTTATCCATGTGACTGAGAAAGAAAGATCCACTCAGATTCTGAGATAATAAGGGAAATATGGTCACATCATGAAATTTTATCCAATGCATCCCTTAGCCCAGTCAAAACAATCTAACGAACAGAAAACAAAAAAGGGACAGCAACACTCCACAGCATGAGACGGGAAAGACAAGATGGCAGAGTTTTGTTTTGTTTTGTTTTTTAACTTCACAACATCAAGGAAAAACAAACTGTGGACTGTCAAAGCAAAACCCAATGACACTGAGCTGTCTTTGGCAGACATGGCGGCATCGTCGCACTGTGTTGTTTTGGCCCGCCATTGCTTTTATTAGATCTTTGAAGAGCAACGTCATGGTGGGTCATAGAACGGTCAGCTGCTCATCTCTTCTGTTGTTCCAAGTGGCCTACCCAGGCCACGATGGGGAGAAGGGAATGATTCCTTGAAGGAATTGGGCTATTTATAAAATAAATATAAAATCTAATATCTATTATGCACAAATGATAGGGGAGCAGAGTTCCAACAGCTGTATATTTGCTGAACACCAGCCTCCCATGAGTATAAATTGCCCCGTGCTGAGGAGAAATACAATACAGTCCACCAGAGACTTTGCTGCAAGGTGTGGCCGCTTGTCTGTGGGCAAGTAATGACTTGCGTTTTCAGCTGCTTCTTGGTAAGAGCCTGAGTAATTGGAATCAGTTATTCAAAACATCGCTAAATGTGATTTAAATGGCAAGGATTTAATAACAGAGAAAGAAGCCATTAAAGAGGTTCAAGCAGGGGAGAAGGGAATTCCGTTTTTTAGAGCAGAGGGAGAAAAATAAAGCAATTACTTGATGTAAAGGCCAGAAACAGGACTCCTGCTGTCAGGAGAAATCAAATCTGTCAGCAATTAGTGGGATCTTAGGAGGTAAAGAACTCTCCAGTGTTGAGCAGTGAATAAGGGGTTAGCAATTATATGAACTGATAAAAGCGTTCTGCTTTCCAAACAGCAGGTTAACAAGCCTTACTTTTTTCATAACTTGATGCAGATGGGATGGGCCACACTTTATGATATTTTGCCGCAGTTCGCCAGGAAAGTTCTTTAATAAGTACATTGTGCGGGCTTCTTTCCACCTCAAACTGTGTTCGTGCTACCAGGCCCAAGACACTGTGCAGGGGAGCAGCGTGAAAGCCAAGATCTTCTTCCATTTACGAAATAAAGTAATCATTTCTCTGGACGGGAAGTTCTTCAAAACCAAATGCGAAAGTCCCGTCCCTGCGTCCGTTCTTCCCACGGGCCTGGTGACTGCTGGTGTTTTCGTGTAAAGAATATCACAAGGCAGAGAAGCAACACGAAAAGGACATCGCAGGGTATAAAGCAGGAAAACGTTTTGTCAAATAGATAAGTCAATTTTATTATCATGTGCTATTATTTTGTAGCACAAGGATTAAAAAAGAAAAAAACTCATTAAATGTCTGTCTATACATCACTGGCCCACAAACGACTCCTCTATGAGCTCTTTCAAAATAATTTTGTATTGATGTGTGAAACTCTGTATAGTAGGAGTCACATTAGAAAGAAAAATCAATGGTTCTGCCCTAAAACAGAAGCTTTCCATGCAAACAGCTCCTCTCTGTTTCGAGAACGCTAGAGAACAGAGTTGTCAAGAAAAGACAACTACTGGGAGGAAGGTCACTAGAAACAGCTCCCTGGAATCCTCTTGGACTTCCCATGATGTTGACCTGCTTATGTTCTCATGGACATCGATTCTAAAGATGTAAGCAATTAACCCTGAGCAACAATACTGCAGAGTCATCTGTCATCAGGCATATGCTGCCAATTCGTTATTAACAGGAGAGAGTTTAAAACGAGAATGTTGTCTTCTCCCTTCTTTTCCCTCAGAAATCCAGTCTTAATATACATGGGCATTGAGGGCCTTCCTGCTTTCACTTCCACCATCTAAGTTAATTGTCAAATAATTTTCAAGATAAAATATCACAAGGGACTTTTCGTTTTGAGCAAATCTCCTCTGGCTAGAAAAATCCTACCCCTCCCGCCCGGTGAATTGTTGCTGTGGGTTGCAGGCTCCGGTTGCTGAAATAACCAAGTTTCATTAAAGACCAGTGATCACGAAAGTCTATGAAACCCAGAGATGCAGAAATGTAGACTCACCAGAGGGGAGCTTTAAGGGCGGCTATCTCCTTGGCTCTAAAGTCAACCTAAGTTTTGTTATCTGTCTCTTTTGCAACACGGCTTTCAGTTTTATATGATTGTGATGGGTAATATTTCCTATTATATATCATAAGATGTATGTCAGCTCAGTTTTACTAAATATTTGTTTTATGTAAATTCACAAACAGCATCTAGCTGACCTTGAGGGGATAGTGTGAAATTAGGTGTGAGGTGACATCAACATTTCACTGTTATACATAAGGGCTCAATGAGTTGGCTCTGACTTGATGGCAACTAACAACAACGTGTGTGTGTGTATATATATATAATGTACATATATATATATATATAACCATAATTTTTGGATTTCTTTAGTTAATTCCTGACTTTCTCGTCACCTCCTATTGTCTAACTCCAAAACTCACTTAATTCCAAGAGGCACTGAACACAGCTGAGGTAAGGATGTGGTACCGATGAAAAGCATGGGCTAAAAATCCTCAGAACAGGAAGATGTCCCCACAGAGGAGGTGACATTGCATGGCTTTTGTTCCTCCATGAGAAGATTGTACCAAAATTCTTACCAGCCTTTCCCTTTTTCACTCTTGGTTTGGGTTGCTGGACACTGGGCTCTGGCGCACTGTGGTGGGGTGTGGGCTCACACTGAGCTAGGCTTTAAAAGGCATAGGGATGGACTGTCACATGAACTCACCCCAGCTCTGCTGCTGAGAGGTCGTCCTGTCTTCAACAAAAAGGTTCTTCTTCCTCAGTTTCCTCATCTGCAAGCAGTAACCATAACATTGACTGAAATCTCTTTGGAGTTTGCAACATTCCCTCGAAGTTATAAAACAATAATAGGACTTTGCATTTTTAAAAATTAGAGTCAATATTATCTTAAAGGTCGGGAGAATGAACATGACGCTGTTTACTAGGCGTAGGGCAATCGGTAATGCTCACAGGCTTTGCTCATCTAAGGTTTAGCATTGCCTCTGCAGGTTCATTCAAAACACCTGCAAAGCAACTGAGGCAGACAAGCATCCAGCTGTCGCAACAAAAAGCTTCGTGCTTCATGAACACCACTGAGTAAAACTATAGGCATTTAAATAAGCATAGGTGGTGGTGGCTGTTGTCAGGTGCCGTCAAGCCGGTTCCAACTCACAGCAACCCTATGTACAACAAACACGGCCTGGTCCTGAGCCAGCCTCACAATCCTTGGAAGAAGGAAGGGGACATCCACTTCTCAAAGAACCGGCCAGTGAAAACTATGAATAAGCATAGGAAGGATGCGCTATTGTTCAGAGCAATGTATGGGGGCTCAAATAAAAGCCCACCGTGATTTGCCAAGTCAGGTTTAGAGTTGTTGCAGTCATGTTGCCGATCAATAGAGCCATGAAGTCATTCTTCATTTGTTGTTGTTGGTTGTCCCCTGACTCATGCTGACCCCTGCACAGCAGAACTGAATGCTGGCTGGTCCTGCTCCATCCCCATGATTGGATATGGATCAGAACGTCAGGAGCCATCAGATTTCCAGACGTACGTCCCCAGGCCTGCCTTCCTTGTCTTAGTGTGGAATCCCATTGAAACCTATTCAGCACTGTAATAACAGGCAAGCCCCCATTGATGGCTGTGCAGTGATTGGTGTGAGGTGCATTGGCCAGGAATAGAACTCTTCATCAGCTGGAGATAAATGTGTGCAGAGGAATGTTCACAATCCAACTCTGCCCTTTGACAGCTGCCTGGAAGCAGAGTAGTTACCTAAAATGCTTCCCTGGATTCTGGCCAGAGGCTGCATCTTGCACAACATGGGATGTAGAGAGGGCTCTCCCAGGGCTGTGGCCATCGCAGGCATCACTGGTGCAAGGAGCTCAGGCGCCCCGTGGATGGCATCAAGTGAGTGCAGCCCCTTGCTTCAAGATCAGGCCTCGGTGCATTGTCTCGGGCACTGTTGAGTTTGTCAAGGACAGTCCCAGTGTAGAGAGGTGGGATATCGTCACTCTTCCCTCTCATCAAACTGGCTACCATTTAGAGAGCCAATCCTGCTCTCGTGAATTGGCTGCTGGTGAGTTTCAAGCAGGAGCTGAGACCATTGCCAAATTAGAAATCTGAAGCAAGTGTCTTCCTGAGATGCTGCATGTGAGTTTTGATATGTCTGGCTGACAATTCTTAGAAAAGTAAATCCCAGCGGTTTGCTGGCACAATAGCCTTACTTGTCCATAAGAGGGAAAACCTGGAGATGTTGAATTTTTGGAGGATTAGGGTAGGGAGCCATTCAGACTTCGATATACACCCACGTGCCCAATCATCTCCACCAAGATTGTGGAGGAGTGGTTCCTAGGTTGCCTTTCACACCCCCTTAATATCCTATGCTGGGCACCATAGCATTGACTACCTTCTTCCTGTTCAAGGCTACAATTGAACTGTCTCTTAATTTTGTGATTTGGATCTACTTGAATTACTCATTAATCAGCTTTCCAAATTGCTACTCACTACCTGCTTGGGGCCACATAGTGAAGAATGCTGGTGAGGAGGGATAGATGTCATGGTGCGTGTTCTTCCAGTTGGGACAACTGGTCAGGAAACTCAGTGGAACAAGCTGGGCCTCTTACTTGCCAGAAGAAACTATTTCCTATCTTCTCAGGAACCATGTTGCATCAAAAACTTTGCTTCTCAGATGCTCTCTCACCTGCATTGGCGCAAGTGGACTGACAACCTGGTAAGATGCGTTGAAGGTGGCTGTGTTTTTTAAGGGATGTTCATCTTTGTATTGCCAGACTCTCAACAACAGCCCAGAGAAGAGTATTCAAAAGCCACTTAGATCATGAATTTTCTCTAGTTTTCTGGAAAAAAATAAAATAAAAAAACTGGTTATCTTCAGTATGTTGTTGTTGTTGTTATGTGCCTTTGAGCTGGACCCGACTCATAGCGACCCCTCCTTGGGTTTCCGGGGCAGTATCACTACGGAAGTAGATTGCCCCATCTTCGTTCCAAGAAGTGGCTGGTGGGTTTGAACCGCCAGCCTTCTGGTTAGTAGTCAAGTGCCTTAGGCACTATGCTAGCAGAGCTCCCTATCTTTAGTATGTGGAGCTTAACAAAATTTATCGTGAACAAATCTTCACTGCAGTGTTGGATGGCCATGTGTAATTTTGCTGTTTGGGCTCATTTTCCTTGAAATAGATGTTGATATGTATATGTGGAAATGGCAAAATCTTTTAAATTAAACAAAGAGAGAATTGCATGTTACTGGTTTCAGCTATTGTTTTAACTTAGATTCTTAGCATGTCTTCTTGCCCTGAGGTTGAAGTCCTCTGGATGTGGCCTTTATTGTGTGTTTTTAATAGTAATATATTCATGTACAGCCTAGCAACCTCCCAATATCTATAGAGAAGCTATCAGATGCATGACTATGGATCACAATGGTTCAATCAGCAGAACTCCTTTTTTTCCCACTAATCAGTGGTAGATCCTCTAAAAAATAAATGAGAAAACTGTGATGCAAGGTGTTAGTCACTCACCATATCTCAAGCATGTTGATACAATATCAAGTAGAAGACCATTTGAAAAATGGCTTCTCGGGATTTCATACAAATATGCTACCATTTTGATCCACCATTGGATTTTGTTTTCTAGAATGAGGTTATCCTGGTATTCCATAGTTTTGATATTTAGGGTCCACCACTGATTCAGCCCTTACCCTCTGATAGAGTTCTACCCCACACAGAACTAAGTAGATGGAAATGAATGTTGTTCCAAATCATGTTTATGATAAAGGAGCCAACAACAAAAAAAAACCCCACATGATGAAATGTTGGTGTGACTTGTTGTCGTTAGGTGCTGTTGAGTCATCTCTGAATCATAGTGACCCTGTGTCCAACAGAACAAACCACTGCCTGGTCCTGCGCCAGCCTCACAATCCTTGCTATGCCTGAGCCCATTGTTACAGACAATCTATGTCGTTGAGGGCCTTTCCCTTTTTCAATGACCCTCCACTTTACCAAGCATGATATCCTCCAGGGAATGATCTCTTCTGACATGACCAAAGTAGGTGAGCCATTCTCGCTTCCAAGGAGCATTCCAGCTGCACTTCTTCCAGGGCAGATTTGTTAGTTCTTCTGATGATGAAAGTTCTTCTGGCAGTCCACAGTACTTTTAGTGTTCTTCACCAACATCACAACTCAAAAGTATCAAATCTCTTCCGTCTTCCTTATTCATTGTCCAGCTTTCACATACATAAGAGGCGATTGAAAATACCGTGGCTTGGGTTAGGCGCAGATTAGTCTTCAAAAAGACATCTTTGCTCTTCAGCACTTTAAAGAGGTCTTTTGCAGCAGATTTGCCCAGTATAATATGTTGTCTGATTTCTTGACTGCTGCTTCCATTGGTGTTGATTGTGGAACCAAGTAATATGAAATCTTTTACAAGTTCAATCTTCTCTTCATTTCTTGTGATGCTGCTTATCGGTCCAGTTATGATTATTTTTGTTTTCTTTATATTGAGGTGTAATCCATACTGCAGAGTATAGTTTTTAATCTTCATCAGTAAGTGCTTCAAGTTCTCCTCACTTTCAACAAGCAAGGCTGTGTCACCTGCATATTGTAGGTTGTTAATGATTCTTCCTCCAATTCTGATGCCATGGTCTTTTTCATATAGTCCAGCTTCTTGGATTATTTGCTCAGCATACAGGTTGAATAAATATGGTAAGAGGATACAACTTTGATGCACTCCCTTCCTGATTTTAAACCATACAGTATCCTCTTGTTCGGTTCAAACGACAGCCTCCTAGTCTATGTACAGGTTCCTCATGAGCACAATTGAGTGCCCTGGAATTCTTACTCTTCTCAATGTTATCCATAATTTGTTATGGTCCACACAGTCAAATACTTTTGCATAGTCAACAAAACACAAGCAAACATCTTTCTAGCATTCTTTGCTTTTGGCCAAGATCCATCTGATATCAGCAATGATATCCCTTGTTCCACACCCTCTTTTGAATCCAGCTTGCATTTCTGGAAGTTCTCTGTCAATATACTGCTACAACCATTTTTTAATTATCTTCAGAAAAATTTTACTTGTGTTCAATATTAATAATGTTGTTTGATAATTTCCACATTCTTTGGGATCACCTTGTTTTGGAATGGGTACAGATATGGATCTCTTCCAGTTAGTTGGCCAGATAGTCTTCCAAATTTCTTGTCATGGATGAGTAAGTGTCTCCAGCATGGCATCCATTTGTTGAAACATCTCAATGGGTATTCTGATGATTCCTGGAGACTTGTTTTTCACCAATTCCTTCAGTGCAGCTCAGACTTCTTCCTTCCATCCTATTGGTTCTTGATCATATGCCACCTCCTGAAATACATGAACATTGACCAATTCTTTTTGGTACAGTGACTCTGTATTCCTTCCATCTTCTTTTGATGTTTCCTACATCATTCAATATTTTGCCCATAGAATCTTTCAGTATTGCAATTCAAGGCTTGGAATTTTCTTCAGTTCTTTCAGCCTGAGAACCACTGAGCATGTTTTTCCCTTTTGGATTTTGAGCTCCAGGTCTTTGCACATTTCATTACAAAAATTGACTTTGTCTTCTTGAGTTGTTCTTTGAAGTCTTCTGTTCAGCTCTTTCACTGTGTCATTTCTTCCATTTGCTTTAGCTACTCTCCATTCAAAAGCAAGTTTCAGAGTCTCTTCTGACATCCATTTTTGGTCTTTTCTTCCTTTCCTTGACTAAGAAAAAACGCAATGTTGCCTTGTCTGAATTCCATCCTATGGGTTCTGATAGCGCGGAGTCCCATGGTAGTTGTGGGCTGGTGTCATATGAGATGTAGAAGGCTGGGGGCAAACAGGCAGTAACTTCACTCTTGGTAAGGTATTCTGTTCTCCCATAGGGTAGAAAAATTCAAAATTAGTTATACTATTGCAGCCTTAGGATAATGTGATTTTTTTTTTATTATCAAAATTAATCATTGGCCTATAAGTAACTCGTTATTACTTTGAGTTTTTTTCTTCCATGTTTGTGATAATCTTTGCTAGTCGATGTATCCTCTTGCCTCGTTTCAAATCCTGTGATCCTGGATATATATGTATGAAATAGGAACTTAGGGATCTGTCTGTGGCCTTGAAATGCAGCAAGGCTAGTTGGTCCTCTTTACTGGTCAGCCAACAGTTACTGTCTGTCTTATTAGCAACATGTTCCAGCCAGTTGCCCCCCAATAGCGCCATAAGTACAACCAGAGACAAGAGGTGTATGTTCCTTATTGAGTTCGTAATGGTGCAATGTACCTCATGTGTAACCGCTACCCATGATCAGTGATGTTCACGTGTTGCTGTGATGCTGAACACGTTCCAGCTGAACTTCCAGACTAAGACAGAAAGGCCTGGTGATCTACTTCTGGAACTCAGTCGGTGAAAACCCTGTTGATCTTATGGTTCTATCTGCAACAGCTTATGGGGATGGCCCCAGACTGGGCAATGTTGTCTGCATTGTGCATGGAGTCATCAGGAGTCAGAGGCCAACTCTATGCCAGCTAACTACAGTGATCAGTCAAATAGGAATCAGGGGCCCTGGGTTCCAGAGTGGGTCCTGTCACCACCCTGCTCAACAGAGCAGTAGTTCTCTAAGTGACAGAGTGGGGATGATGACATATGCCATATCTACTTTACAGGTTTGCCATGATGAACAATAATTGAGATAATAGGCATTATTAACATACATACCCAGCAATTCAGTCAGCATAATGATCATCTCATTTCTAATAAGAAATATTTGACTTACTGAAGTCCTGAGATACTCTTCTCCCTCTTGCATGATGTCAATGTGAAAAGCCTAGTGTTCTCGCATTAACACACTTTCCCAAAGTGGCTTACTCAGCTGCCAGCCACCCCTAATTTTTTGGGGGGGCTGATATCTAGGTTTTATGAAATTTCCTAAATTGTGATACACACAGTGCTTCCGGGGGCTGTTGCCCCTGCACACTTGGCCTGCCTCCATCTGCGAACGGCACGCTGAAGTGGCGGTCTTTGTGCCTTTCTCATTGTTATTCCCGGTGCCAGGAGTCACTTGAATGCTCGAGCAGGGGAAGCAGCGGCCTGGGCGCCAAGTCAGTTGCAGCTCTTCAGATCTGAAAGGCAGCACTTGGAGTTCATTACACATTTCTACTCAACACTCCTGCCCTAACATTGTGTTGCCCAAGAATTCTAAATTCATCCTGGCTGCCGCGCAAGGCCTGCTTTCTGCCTGGATGCCCAGGTCTCTCTCTTTCCATTGTCTCTGGTTGGTGTCCAGGAATAAAGGATACTTAACATTTAAAAAGGCAGAATTGTTTGCAGTAAAAATACTTCCCGTTAACTGGCACTCCCTGAGAACTTTCGAGACGCAAATGTAGACACTCACTTCCTTTAGAAGCATATTTGTTTTTATGCATCTTTTCTGGCGAGAAAAAAAAAAAAAAAGCGTTATCTTTTTTGTTTACATTGCTCTTCATAATTTATATTTGCTGACCATGAGAGCTTTAAGAAAAAGAGAGCATTTCTTCATTGAAATACTCCCTTGTATTGAATGGGAATTTTAATGCAGATATACCTGGCAGCCTCTCTTTTATGTTGTTGTTGTTGTTATATACCGTCAAGTCGGACCCGACCCATAGCGACCCCTCCTTGGGTTTCCCAGGAAGTATCACTATGGAAGTAGATTGCCCCATCTTCCTTCCGAGGGGTGGCTGGTGGGTTTGAACCTCCAGCCTTCTGGTTAGCAGTCAAGTGCCTTAGGCACTACACTACCAGAGCTCCTCTCTTTTATGTAGGAAGACAGAAACCTTTTTCCTGAGATTCCCATGAGCTCCTAGGACTTCACCCTGGAGCGTGAATTAAATGACACAACATGGTAACACAGAACTGCTTAAAAAACACGTCTTGCTAGTTTCGGTGGATAAAGGACATTGGCCAGAAATGAACTCACTTTTACTCTCTTGATTGGCAGCAGTGAGCAGCAGTGTTTTAAGGTTTGAGAGGCCTCAGATGACTTAGCATTTCTGTTTTAAGTGCAGCATATCCAGAGAGCGTTGTTTGCAGCAAAGCACTATTTAGAGACATAAGTCTGTCAGCCTCGGAAAAAGAAAAGCCATTTAAATGCCTTTTTTGAGAGGCCGAGTAGCAGCAGTGGGTTTGGGAAGGTGGGGGAGAGCGAGACCTGCATTTTTTCATGTGTGGATGTGTGTGTATGCACATGTGCGTGTGTGTACATGTGTATGCGTGTGTTGTTTTGCACAGGGAGAAACTAATCTCTTGGCTTAGATCCACCTTAGTGTTGGCCTCAGCACTTTCTCTCCCTCCTTTACTCTAAATCATTATTAAGTTTATTACTTCTTTTTTCTTTGCCTGGAGAAGATTAATGGCTTTCCATGGGCAGAGGTAACTCTGCAGAGCTCAGCCACTCTATAAATAGCACCTGCTGCTAATTCTTCAGTGCCTGGTATCTCCTCAACACATCTTGGTCTTTAAACAATTTGTTCAGAAGAAGCAAGCTAAGGGTCACTGTGCACTTCGGTGTTACTCAGAATGTGTTTTACGGAGAGTAGGTTTTTCTCCAGGAAGCTTGGTCTGGTGGGTCCTTTATAGTAACTGGACGTCCCAGCACCTCCCCAGGGAGGCACAGCTCACTGACCCAGCCTGTAAGGATAACACAGAACCTGTTGGGCCCGTGGGGGTGGTGCCAGGTTAAATGGCTCTTGCCATTACCTTCCCCTTCCTTTTGCTAATTTCTTCTTTCTCAGTAAGTTTCAGGCTCAGCTGAACTGTTCCAATAGCCTGGGGAGATATGACTTCATGGAGTTATAAAACACAAAAGGGGAAATTGCAGGGCTAAGGGTTAGTGACTTGTAGCTTTCAGGAGACTTGCCGCCTCTGGCTATCACAGACTGCAAGAAAGGGTGATGACTGTGTAAAGCCACTGTCATCAGTAGGGGCGGCAGTAGGTACAAAGAAGTGCCAAACTGGTGTGGCATTTAAAAGTGTTCAATAAATTTCCGTTCATGAATGAGTGGATGAAAGGAGTGGTGTTCCCCACAATCAGAAATCGGCTCACCTGACGTGTTGTAGTCAGTACAGTTGTAAGCAAAGTTGTGTTACTTAGAAGGTCATGCCCCGTTAGGGTGAAGGAAGAAGGGAACAAGGCTCCCCTCTGTACTTCAGAGTCTCTGGATGGTGCAAAAAGTTCACACACTTGGCCACTAACTGAAAGGTTGGAGGTTGGAGTCTACCTGGAGGCACCTCAGATAAAAGGCCTGGTGATCTTCTGAGAAAATCAACCACCAAAAACTCCATGGAGCACAGTTCTACCCTGATACACATGGGGCCCCCAGGTACCCAGGAGTCAGAATTGACTCAATGGCAGCTGGTTTTTGTTTTGTTTTGGTTCCCCCGCAAAAAAGTTCCATGCTGAAGGATTATGGTCATTCATCAGTTTCTCCTGGACAGACTAGACCCATGGCATAAAAGAGGCCACTTGTGACCCACCAGCTGTGTTGGGCATCTGGTATTTTGCTGGATACAGAGAAGAAACCACTGAACCATACATTCTGTGTACTAAATGCAAATTCTCGTGTCAGTGTCTTCCACTGACACATGTGCGGTGTTCACATGTAAGCTTGAGCACGGTGAATTCTTTCTCATTTGCACGTTCAGTGAGACTAATGAAAGACCCAAGGGCGCATCTTAGACTTTGAACTTGTAACATTAGGAAATCTTAACTCTTTGTATGCCAACTTACTATATGGATTCAAATTTTTCTAACAAAAGCTTCCATTCTCTTAGGACTCCCATGACAGTCCGACTCACCTTTAGGTCAAGGGTTCATTTACCTTCGTCATATGTGCAGTACAAACATTTTCTCTATTTCATCAACATTGTCATATAATTACATAATAGCATCTTGTAACTAAGAGCTACCTCAGAGATAATTAAGAATAACTGTTTGCTTTTTACAGGTGAAGCATCTGAGGCCTGGGGAGATGAAGCTCTCAGTTAACGGTCAATCAGCTTGTCTAGAGCAGAATCACGTTTCTTGACTGGCTGTGTGATATTTCTACTACTATGCAGTGCTGTCTTTAGAAATTCCCATCAGTATTATTTCTTGGCTTGCACTGTGGAAATGTGAATTCCTTAAACCAACGGATTGCAGACTTTTATAAAAATGATTCCTTAATAAAATCTTACCATGTATTTCATTACATGACACAGATAAGAAACAGACTGCTTTGTGGAAGTGAGGCTTAAGTGGGGATAGGAGACCTGCAGCCCAGTCTTTCATCACCCCCTACCTTCTACCCCACCTCAGACCATCCCTGAGGCACATCCAAGACGTTTAGGAGTTCAGAAAAATCAGCTTGAAAATTTTTTCTGACCAAGCACTCGGAAAGCCAACAGACATCTATCTGCATTGAGGAAGAGTTTTCTAACAAAATGTGTTTAGAAGACGGCTTTATCTGCCTTTAAAACCACTAAGGACTCACAGGACAATATTATCTCCAGGTAGGACAAAACTTGGCACATCTCAAATAACTTTGTGAATGGTCACGATTCAATCCCCAGAAACACTTAACTGATTCACATGGTTCGTTACTCTCTTTATTGACAAAATGCATCACATATATCTTTGTTGATGATTTTCCTCTTTTATTTGGCTCCATTTTCACCAGTCTCCCCTTCTGGACTGTGAGGGGCTTGAGAACAGGACTCAGAAATCATAGCACATGGAACACAGTCGGCACAAAGAAGTTTCACTAAGTGTTAGTGTTAAAAGGGATTGGAAGCACCTGACACCTTGGGGCTAATTCAGGCTCACCCTGGCACTACTGAAATTTTGGGCTGGATCATTCTTTGTTGTAAAGGGCTATCCCTGTGCACTGTAGGATGTTTAGCGGTATCCCTGGCCCCTACCCACCAGGCCGGTGACAAATCTCCCTCCTCCCAATGGTGACAACCAAAAATATCTCCAGACATCATCAGCTGTCTCCTGGGGAGCCAAGTTACTCTCAGATGAGAAACCATTGGGCTAAGGAAAGTTGTTTTTTCGCTCAAGGTTTTACTTCAGGTGGCCTCACTCTGAAATGGGGCTATTCTAAAATGCAAACTGTAAAAATATAATGTAATTATATTGTCCAACTCTAGGAATTTAGAATTAGAACTGCCAGTCATTACTTCATTCACTTTCGATATGTTTTGGGTTTTTGGTCCACCGCATCCTGTGCAGTCATTCAGGAAAAGTCCTTCAGTAGTTGTTCCCATTAGTGGAACTGAGCCCCTTGTCTTCAAATATAATTGGGGGTTTAAAGAAACATCTAAGCACAGTTTCCCTTATTCTCTCCCACAAACACATAAGCAATATGCAGAAATACAAAACTCCCTTCTCTAGAATAAGCAGGTTAAAGCATCCTCAACTTAATATGGATCATTTCCCTTTATCAAGGTCTTAACAATTTGTCCCTAAATCCTACAAGCTTTATTAATATCTTAATAAAATGGGCCAATAACCCCCAACACTACAGGCTCTTAGAAGCCAAGAATTTCTACCCAGATATTCCCAGAGGTCCGTTCATTCACACACACCTTCATTCAACACAGGTTCATTGAATTTACCTACTATGTACCTACAATACTACTGATTTTCACTCCGGATTCCTGCTCTCCCATCGTTGCTGTCCTCCCTCCATCTACTTCTCCTGTGTGATCACTGCTACTTCTCTTTTACTCTCCAAAGCTCTACAGACTGATGGCCGCTGCACGAAATAGATTTTACAGAAAGCTGACTGTTCTAGATGGGATGAAAATCCCCACACGTGACGATAGACAGTTCAAAATCAGTCATGCCTTTCGTGAAAGCCCCTTGGTCATCCCTGCCACTAGAAATGTCTTGCTGCTCCTCTTTTTCTTCAGGACCCACTTGCCATGTCACCATCTTGCCAAGACCCATTCCCTCTGCCTAACCAGACGCTATCCCTCTCTCTCTTTCGAAATCAGAGAACTCGCCTCTCCAAAGCTTCCTTCCTATCTAGCTGTTGAGGAACATCTCTAGTTCGTTTTTATTTGCTTTTCATCTTATTATGTAACATAGTTTAGGTCTTTAGTATCAATTATCTCCTTCCAAATTTTAAACCACCAAAGACAGTCTAAGAAGGTATTTTCCAATGTAAAAGATCCTACCCCCTTAGCAAGCCAAGACAGTGGTAGAATCTTTGCAGTTTTACTTTCTTCTTTGTCATGGATTAATTGTGCCCCTCCAGGGACAGTGAAACCCGCGAAAGCCAGAACTCAATGGGACTGCCTTGTTTTCTGGATCTCACCTGCTTTCTGTCTTTGACAGGGTGTAGTCTTGACACATTTCTTTTGCTGTTGTTGTTGTTAGGTTGTTGTTGTTATCATAAAGTTTTCCAGCAATGTATCAGACAGTGTTTCACTACTATTCACAAGGTTTTAGTGGCCAATTTTTTCAGAAGGGGATGGCCCCATCCTTCTTCGCAGTCTGTCTGAGTCTGGAAGCTCTGCTGAAACCTGTCCATCATGGTGATTCTGCTGGTATTTGAAATACGGGTAGCACAGCTCTCAGCCTCACAGCAACACGCAAGCCATCACAGTACAACAGACAGACAGATGAGCGGAGGTTTGCTCTCTGTTAGTGGAAACATTTGCGTCTTCCTTCTCTGACAGGTTTTACTGTATGTGTTGGAACCCTGACTCCTATACCTGTGGAAGTAATCCCATTTGGGAATAGATTTTATTTATTCTGTTAATTCGGGTTTTATCAGTGTAGGGTGTGCCCTGAACCTAACTACTCCTGAGTTATAAAATAAGGAGATGAATGAATAGGACAAATGGGGGGAAAACTGATGCCACAAGATGACAGCCCAGGAACTGAGGAACACTGGGGCTACAGGAGCTGAGACAAGAGTCTTCTCCTGGAGTCAACAGAGAGAGAGAGATTTCTCCTAGAATTTAAACTTTTAACCTCCTGAACCGTGAGAAAATAAATTTCTGTTCTTTAAAGCCACTTGCTTCTGGTATTTCTGTTACAGCAGCATTCACTAAGACACTCTTTACTTTGCCCCAGTTCGCATTCTCAGGCAGAGTTCTTACCCTGCCATCAGCCTCTGCACATAGAAGGAAAGCAGTCAGAAATTTATTCTTTATTCTAAAAATTTAGGGAAAAAAAAGTTTTTAAATTTTATTAAAAAAAAAAAAAACCTCCATTACATCGTGACCTGAGTCTACTCATTTCTCCCTTTACCTCTACCCACAAATACAAATGAGCTACTAATTCCTATCAGTGTCAGTTATGAAAAAGGAATGGATGGAGCCATACCTCAGGTCAATCAGCATTTTCCTCTTGAGTTACTGTGATATAAGTTTGCATGAGGGGGCAATTATAACGAATCAAATGCATTCTGTCTCCAGTGACTGTGGGAAAGTATGGATTAGCTCATACGTGGGACCATGGTGATATCAGAAAAGATAGCTAAAGTTATTTTATTGAACATTTGGGTCATCCTCCATAAAACTTGAACTCTTAAAAGGAAGAACATGTTTTCCTTTAAGATAATTCTGAACTCCTAGCCAGAGTTTACAGTTAATAACAATGTAGGCTGATTCCATTTTGGGTGGAAAATGGAAAGATTTCAGAGAAGGGGAGCTATAGCTGGTTATTTTAGACCTAATATTAGAATTAGCAGAGTTTCCATGCAAATAGCTAGAAGTGAACTCTGCTGTGGCATGTGCAAAGGTAAGGGTGTGAAGGTGCATGGATATGTGTGTACCCACACACACACATGCTCCTGTGTATATATGTAGTGAATATATGGATGAAACAAATGAATTATGAGAGACAATCTTCCAGTTGACAACTGTATGTTATTGTTGGGACCCATCAAGTTGATTCCATCTCATAGGAACCCCATGTGACAGCTACCTCATAGGATTTCCTAGGCTATAATCATTATGGAAGCAGATGGCCACGTCTTTCTCCCGCAGAGCTGCTGGGTGGGTTCAAACCACCAACCTTTCAGTTAGCAGCTGAACACTAACCATTGTACCACCAAGGCTCCTCTATACATTGAGTAATACATGTCAATTAGAAACATAAATGATACAGATATTTGTTATCCTATAATTTAGACAAAAAAAAATATATTAGACAATTGGATTGATGATTCTTTTAATAAAGTCAATTCCGCTACCAATTCTTACTTTCCTGGACAGCCAGCATTTACTAAGCACTTTCCATGTACCAGATACCCACTAACAGCCTAATCTCAGCACAACTTTCATCTTCATAGCCGTACGATGATGTAGTCATTCTTATCCCCATTTTACTGATGAATAAATTGAGGCTGAGGGAGAAGTCACTGGTTCCAGACTTATGAATAAATGGTAGAACCATGACTCAAACTCAGCTTCAAAACTGTGCCCTTCTTTGCTACCTCATGTCACCTCCCTCAACATAAATGCAATTCATTATAATTTCATTCTGTTCCATTTTTAGACATTATTTTGCAAATCTTCATTTATTTTTTTTTTTACTATGTGAAGTTATACAGTCTTTAGCCAGAGATTCTGATTTGATTCTTGGCTATTTTATACATACTGACTTGCCTTACCCCATTTCAGGCCAAGCAGAAACAATGGCTTCCATAGAAGCCAAGTGCTCCTCTATTTTGTCAAAGTTGTTCCATTCTAAAATGTCTAGCTCCACTTAGAACCTTCACTTATTTAGTTAAATACCTCTTTGCCCCCAGTATAATTTTAAAATTGGCACTTATAAAATGTAATTCATTGCACATGGTAAGAATTCAGTGAAGTTTTGTTGAAATAAATAAGCATATTACACTTTTTTTAAAAAAGAATAAAATATAGTCTAAGAGTACTTAAGACCTGCAAAGTTTGAAAATAACTTCTGTTCCAAAAATAACTGGCCAAAGTTTTATGATGTAGTAAAAAATAGTATGATAAAATGAAGTTTCAAGTATTTTCCCAAATCTAATCTTGTGTTTCTTGTCTTTTTCAAATCCACATATGTAGTTTATTTAGAATGTACTTGCCTTTTTTCTGCATGTGCGTAATAGTACTTACTGTTGATGATCATAAGTCTATCATGTACCATTCACTGTGTTGGGTGCTTTAGGACTTTGTTATAAATCTTGTGCCCATTGAGATGAGTATTATTCCCATTTGCAGATGATGTTAATCATTTCACTGAAGAACTTGAACTCAGGCCACATTGTTCTATTTCTAGGGCCCTTCCATGCTCTTGTGGAGCTCTGCTGGTATAGTGGTTAAGGCCTTTGGCTGCTACCAAGAGGTTAGTGGTTCAAACCCACCAGCCACTCTGTGGAAGAAAGAAGTCTGCTTCCGTAAAGATTTTCAGCCTTAGAAACCCTGTGGGGTCACTATGAGCCAGAATCGACTTGATGGCAGTGGGTTTTGGTTTTGTTTTCCACGCTCTTCTTATAAGGAACTGGAAGTGCAGTGAATAAAGCATTAGGCTGCAAACCAAAAGGTGGGAAGTTCGAACCCACCAGCTGCTAAATGGGAGAAAGATGTGGAAGTCTGCTTTCATAAAGGTTTACAGCCTTGGAAACCCTATAGGGCAGTTCTACTCTGTTGTGCACGGTTGCTAGGAGTTGGAATTGACTCAATGGCAATGTGTTTGGTTTGGTTTTTCTTTTCCATGGAAACACCAGACTCCGCTTCTTTGTACAAATGTATTCTATAGAATTTGCTGACATCACTTTTTAGTACCACCCAGTAGGGGCGAGGTTAACTATTTGCACTTCATTGCTCACCATTAAATGAAATAACTTCAGCTTTGCATTATCACAAGTGGCTTTCTTTCCATAGGGCACCCGGGCACCCCCACAAATGCAATTCAGGGATTAATTCTTTTTTTTTTTTTTTTTTTTAAATTTAAGCACACACATATATATTCCTGCTGTGATTGCTGCCTGATGTGGGACTCAGCCTCTCTGGAATTGCTGCCAGAGTTCACCTCTGATTCTGGCTTGACCACTGGGTGCCCTTGGACAAGCTGCTGAAGTCCCTGGGCATAGGTGTCCATATCAGCTTTCCCAGTCAGCTGCCAGCTCTAGCATAAAAGGGCCTTTAGAACAACATTGATTCTTCCCCCAAAAGATAGGACAAGTAAGTTTTACATGGTGTAGTGGATTGAATGAAGTTTTACATGGTGTAGTAGATTGAATGGTAACCTTCAAAAAGATATGTCCATGCCCTAATCCCAGGAACCTGTGAATTTTACCTTATAAGCATTGTTGGATTACCCAATAAGCAAGGTTAGCGTGGGTTTATTTGTGCTTGCTTACTAATCTGTGGTGAACAGTTTTGCATGTTTTTCACCCCATAAAAGATGTAATGAAACCCAAGTGATCAATGTGGTAAAAGCCATGTGAAAGTGTTTGCTATAGATTAGTAAGTAAGCAGCAATAAACCTGTGCTTACCTTGTTTTTTGGGTAATTCACCCCTGCTTATAAAGCAAAAGAGTGATTATTATCTCATGTAGCAAAAACTGTGGATTATGTTAAGCATTTTGAGAGGAGGATATTACTCTGTATATTCCAAATGGACCCTACATGCAATCACATCTGTTCTGAAGAAAGAGGGGCAGAGGGAGTTTTGAGACAGGAGAGAAGGAATGTGACCATAGAGGCAGAGATCAGAGGAAGGCAAGTAAAGGAACACGAGAAGGGCCTTCAGAGAGAGCAAGGGCTGCTGTCACCTTGATTTTGGACTTCTGGCCTCCAGAATTCTGAAAGAATAATTTACTGTTGTTTTAAGCAACCCAAACCAAATAAATAAATAAAATAACCAAATTCACTGCTGTTGAGTTGGTCCTGACTCATAGTGACCTCTCCTTGGGTTTCCAAGGCGGTATCTTTATAGAGGTAGATTGCCTAGTCTTCCTTCCATGGAGTGGCTGGTGGGTTTGAACACCCAGCCTTCTGGTTAGTAGTCAAATGCCTTATGCACTATGCTACCAGAGCTCCTTCAAATGCCTTAAGCGCTATGCCATTTAAGCCACCCAGTTTGTGATAAACTGTTTCAACAGCCACCAGAAATTCATATACCTGACTAGGTCCCAGTGTGTCTTCTGTTGGAGTTGCCCGTGTAAACTAACAACCAAACCAATTGCTGTTGAGTTGATTCTGACTCATGGTGACCCCATTTGTGCAGAGTAGAGCTGTGCTGCATAGAGTTCTCATGGCTGTGACCTTTTTGGAAGGAAATCTCCAGGCCTATCTTCCCAGGTCCCCCTGGGAAGGTTCAAACCATCAACTTTTCAGTTAGTAGCTGGGCACTTAACCTCTTGTGCAATCCAGGGGAACATTCATAAAGAATGTGCACAAGATTCAACTATCAAATAAACATTCTCAACTCAACATCCATCCTGATGCTGGATTGAAAAGTATTTAAGCTCATCTCTTAGGCAAGAATGCTGGCACCCTGGCCTGGGTTTGATGGGCTGAGGCTGAGCTTAGGTGTGGAGAGGATAGAACACAGACCAGTAAAAACAGTGCCCTCAACCTTCTTTCCAAGAACTAAAAAAGACTATCCTGATAAACCCATATTACAAATGGAAGCTCTATTAATGGGAATCAGCATAGTGGGTACCAGAGGTTCTAGCTTTGGGAAACTCTCCCAGGCATTAGTATTGATGGCAAGGACTGAGGACTTCAGGAGGTAAGGAGTGGAAGCTCCTTGGGCTAAAAGTGCCAGCTTTTATAGAAGAGATCTCAAAAGTCTTATATTCCAACCCCTTAGGTATTACTTGAATCTCCTCACTTTTCAACCATGTTATCACACATCCTCTAACCTAACATCATTAATTGATTCACTCATTCATTCAATATCTGAGTGCTTTCCATACTCTAGAGTACAATAATGAACAAGTCTAGGAGTACATTGTCCTTTGTTATAAGATACATAAGGGGAGACAAAAATTAGAGTGGAGGAGTACCCACTGTGCTGGGGCAGTGAGGATGAAGGGACAAACTTCCAGGACCCTGGGTTGGTTTTTCAAGAGGTGACATTTGAACTGAGTCATTAGAGGAATATAGTTCTTGCCCCTGAGGCAGCTCATTTCCTCTTGGAAAAATCCTTCCTTACATAAACCAAAATGTGTGCTTCATTCATTTTACCTAAAACCAGAATGTCTACCAAAACCAGGCCAATGACTCTTGAGGACTTTGATCTTGATGGGTAGAAAGATACCAGGAATGCAATAAAACCAGGCAACTTTTTATTCTATTGTACACAAGGTCACAGGAGCTCTGGTAGCATAGTGCCTAAGGCATTTGACTGCTAACCAGAAGGCTGGCAGTTCAAACCCACTGGCCACTCCTCAGAAGGAAGATGGGGCAATCTACTTCCATAGTGATACTGCCTCAGAAACCCAAGGAGGGGTCGCTATGAGTCAGGTCTGACTCAACAACACATAACAACAACAACAGCAACACAAGGTCATGTGTGTCAGGGTCTTCTCAATGACAATCATCTACTCTATCTATCTATCTATCTATCTATCATCTCCCATTAGCTTTGTCTTTCTAAAATATAACTCCTTAAGGGCAAGGTTGGGTCTTGGTTTTATTTTTATCTTCAACAGACAAAAAGCAAACATTTTTTGAGCACTTGATGTGGGTGAGAGACATTAGTGTGTGCTGTGGGCACATCAAGGTCTGGGGCAGAGATATACTAGATAGTTGTTTCCAGAACCCCAAATCACGCTACTGAGTTGATTCCAACTCATATTGACCTTTTAGGACAGTAGAACTGCCCCACAGGTTTTTCTAAGGCTACAAATCTTTCATGGAAGCAGACTGCCTCATCTTTCTCCCACAAGCATCTGGTGAACTTCAACTGCCAACCTTTTGGTTAGCAGCTGAATGCTTTAACCACTGTGCCATCAGAGATCCTTGAATAGTTGCTTAGTATTTGGTAATAGAATGATGTAGTATTATTTTATAAGAGGGTACAAAGCTCACGCCCACCAAGATTGTATATAGCTTACAGCAAGGAGCCAATTGTTGTTGTTGTTGTTATGTGCCGTCAAGTTGGCCCTGACTCATAGCGACCCCTCCTTGGGTTTCCGAGGCAGTATCACTATGGAAGTAGGATTGCCCAACCTTCCTTCCGAGCAGTGGCTGGCGGGTTTGAACCGCCAGCCGTCTGGTTAGCAGGCAAGTGTCTTAGCCACTATGTTACCAGAGCTCCCAAGGAGCCAATTAGGTTACTTAATTTCTGGCAGCAGCTAATTGTAGTGTCAAGCCTTTTGTCTTTAAATAGCTAATCCAAAACAATAAAATAAAATGATTATGTGTTTCTTAAACAATATTGTTCACAGACTTGAAATACAGGATTTAATAAATTTGGACTGTTAATCTTTTCATGGAAATTAATTTCAAGCTCATTCAGAAAGGCAGGGCCATGCATACCTCAGGAATCTGACTGTGAACATTTATCACTAGGGTCACCAGTCCTTGTGATACCTGGTGCTGTGGCAAGGGGTGTCCTTAGGTACCACTAAATGCAAATATTTGTGACTCAGCCTTCTAATTTAGTCATAGTTTAATTTTTCAGAGATTTCAAGTTTTCAAAAATATATAAACCCCAATCTCTTTCCCAAGGATATTAAATGAACCTAAAATTTGTAAATGATCAGTGTCTTGAAGGAACAATGTTGATATAATCATTTTTCTCTAAGATAAGATGACTTTCATAATTCTGAATTGTGCATAAACGTAAAGGCCAAATATAACCTAGCAGATAAAAATGATAGGATTACACACACACACACACACACTCACACTCCTCCCAAATGACTAAGGAAAAAGACAAGAAGAAAGAAAAAGTATTCATATAGGCAAAGAGGGAACATACATGGTACTCCCCTGGTTTTGGAGTTGTCCCCTTTGCTCGGGACATTTTACTCTGACAGCTGGCCTCCCTCGAGCACCTGAGTCTAGTTCCCTTCAGCAGGTAGATATTTTGCCCTTAGGAACGCACAGTCATGGGCTCACTGCCCTGGTCTGCAAGTGTAGGCTATACCCTCTTGGCTCTGGCCCCAGGGAGCAGCGCCAGCCACAGGCCCTTTACTTCCCTGAGCAAGAGGCACTCCAGGGGTCCCAAGTCAAACCTCTGAGTGATGTCAAACCTCTCCTTAGGGGTAAAAGTGGAGGGCCAATTGTACCGTGACAACTCTCTCCAAAGTAATCTAAAGCCTGACTTGCTATCTCAAGAAGTCTTTACCTAAAACCCATTGCCATTGAATAGATTCTGACTCATAGGACAGAGTAGAACTTTCCCATAATGCTTCCAAAGCTGTAAAACTTTGCAGAAGTAGAATGCCACATCTTTCTGACACAGAGTGGCTGGTGGATTCAAATTGACAATCTTTCAGTTAGTAGCCAAGCACTTAATCACTGCATCACCAGGACTCCTTAAGGAGTCCTTAGCCCTTTCTTATATAACAGTGGTCCACAAAGTTTGGCCCCCAGACCACAGCAACATTATCATCACTTGGGGACTTGTTATTGTGTCACCTTCTCAGGCCCTAACCAGACCCACTGAATCAAAAACTCGTGGGTGGTGGTAAGATGTCAGAATAGGCAGACAAGCTACACAGATCATCTTCAACAAAGAGAAACCAATTGACAGATATGGAAGATAATCCTGGAGCCCTGAGCTTTGAGAAGAAGCATATAGAAGTGGATTAGGCACCAACAAGTGGAAAAAACCTGAATGAAAACAGGACCGAAGAATGGGCTCTGTTTGCCAAGGATGGCAGGGACATATGGGAGGCTGACAATGGGAAAAGAGACAGGCAGTGAGTGTGTAAGTGCTACCAACTAGTGAACAGAGGAGCACAGCACAGTACCCTGCTTACGTACATAACATACAAACAAAACAAAGAAAATGAAAATCATGGGCAAGTCACTCCAACATACATCACCAATTAAATATAAACACAAAAACGTCACAATGCCTTGGAGACAACAAAGCATCACAGTCCACACAAAGAAGCAAGATAAAGCAGGAGAAACAAGTGACCAAGATACAGACCCAAAATACATCCCTGAGGAAAACACAGCATTGGAACACATTGATAAGGAATTCAAAAGAATTGTATTTAGGTACCTTCAATGGACTGAGAGACAGATCAAGAAAAACACTGAAAAAATTGAGGAAAACACAGAGAAAATCCTAGAATAATTTCAAAAGACAATACAAGAACAATATGATAAAATAAATGAAAAATTAGAAATGATACAAAATCTACAGGCAGAAATCCAGAAGATTAATACTAAATTTTTAGAAATAGATAACACATTGAATGGACAAAGGAGTAGAATTGAATCAATGGAAGATTGAATGAGTGAGATTGAAGTCAAATACCTCAATACTTCTTTGAAATGAATCAATCAGAAAAAAGATCAAAACAAAATGAAGAAAACCTAAGGTTCTTGTGGGATTGCATCAAAAGGAATAACCTACATGTAATTGGAATTTCAGAACAGGAAGAGACAAATAAAACCACAGAAAATATTGTCAAGGATTTGTTGGAAGAAAATTGGTATGATGAAAGATGAGAATATATCCATTCAAGAAGTCCAACAAACCCCAAACAGGATAGACCCCAAAAGAAAATCCCAAGACATATCATAATCAAACTCACCTAAACCAAAGACAAAGAAAGACTCCTGAAAGCAGCATAGGAAAAATGAAAAGTTACCTACAAGGGGCAACCAGTAAGACTAAGCTTGGATTTCTTGAAGAAAAACCATGCAGGTAAGAAAGCAATGGGATGGTATATACAAAACCCTGAAAGAGAAAAATTTCCAGCCAAGAATTATGTACCTTGAAAAATTGTCCCTCAAATATGATGGTGAAGTTAGGATATTTCCAGATAAGCAGAAATTAAGAGAATTTGTTAAAAGCAGATCAACCTTACAAGAGATGCTAAAGGGAGTCCTTTGGACAGAAAACCAACAACAGCAAGCAACAACCAACCATTAACACACATGGTGACATAACCCAGAAACCAACCCATTATAGGAGTATCCACAGTAAGTAAGCCTACAAGATTATGAACAGAGAACCAGAGACATCAATTGACAAATGAGGACAACAACAAACCAAAAAGAGGGAAAAAATTATGTAGTTACAGAACTTCTAGATGGTAGGGAAGTCAAGAGAACTGCAAATAGAATGGACTGTTCTAATCTTGGGAAGAAAATACATGAAGAAATGCTCATGATCGCCTGATGGAACCACTGAGACTATGGCCCCTAGCTGCCCTTCAGGTCTGGAATTGAACCCACACCTGTGGTTTCCAGCCAAACAAAGTACAGGCATGTGAGTTAAACATTTACCTCAAGTAGACACATGCCCTGGAGAGAACAATCATGGGAGAAGGAAGGGCTGCTTAGGCACAGGGAGATACCTCAGGGTGCAGAAGAGTATGAAGGGATGGACACTGGGAGGAGGTAACTATGGGGAGGAAGTGGGAGGGGAGCTGTTGCATTGTGGTAAACTGTGGTCGATGACATATGACAAAGTATATGTGAACTGCTGATGGAAAGTGAATTTGCTCTGTAAATCTTCACCCAAATTACAATAAATAATAATAAAAAAATAAAAATAAAAATAAAAGAAATGCTCATGATCATTAGCCATCAGAGAGATGCAAATCAAAACAACAATGAAATACCATCTCACCCCAGCACTAATGGCAAAGTTCAACAAGACAGAAAATAACAAATGCTGGTGAGGATGTAGAGAGACTGGGACTCTCATACACTGCTGGTAGGACTGTAAAATGACACAACACTGTGGAAAACAGTAGGGCAATTCCTTAAAAAGTTGGAATTACAAATATCATTTGACCCAGCAGGAGCTCTGGTAGCGTAGTGCCTAAGGCACTTGACTGCTAAGTAGAAGGCTGGCAGTTCAAACCCACCAGCCACTCCTCGGAAGAAAGGTTGGGCAATCTACTTCCAGAGTGATACTGCCTTGGAAACCCAAGGAAGGGTCGCTATGAGTTGGGTCCAACTCAATGGCACCTAACAACAATAACAACAATTTGACCCGGCAATTCCATCACTAGGTATATAGCCTAAAGAAGTGAGAGGCAGGACAGGAACAGATATGTGCACATCTATGTTCATCGCAGCACTATTTACAATAGCAAAAAGACGGAAACAACCTAGATACCCATCAACTGAAGAATGGATAACCCAACTGTGGTACATACACACAATGGAACATTATGCAACCTTAAAGGTAACATAGAATCTGCAAAACACTGCATAACATGGATGAACTTGGACATTATGCTGAGTGAAATAAGTCAATCACTGAAGGACAAGTATTGTATTAATCCGTTATTGTAGAAAGTCAAGGAAAAGCTTAAATATGGAAGAAAATTTTCTTTGTTAGCTACCAGGGGTGGGAGGAGAGGGAAAGGAACACTGCTAGATAGAGACAAGTACTGGTTTGGGTGAACAGAAGGGCAATGTACCAAATGTGAGTGATCCACACGGTGACACTGAAGAAGAGGAAGACAGAGAGAGGTGCGTGGGAGGTACAGACAACAAAGAAGAACCCTTTTGCACATACAGTACTGCACTGTAAACTATGGTACCTACACACAATGGAATATTATGCAGCACTAAAGAATAATGAAGAATTTGCAAAACACCGCCTAACACGGATGAACTGGGGGGACATTATGCTGAGTGAAACAAGTCAATCACAAAAGGACAAATGTAGTATTAGTTCATTATTGTAAAAAGTCAAGGAAAGGTTTATATATGGAAGGAAACTTTCTTTGTTGGTTACCAGGGGTGGGCAGGGAAGGGAGGGAGCACTGCTGGAAAAAAAAAAAGCATTGACCTGTGTCACTTTAGTTTTGTGTATTTCACTGTAAATAAATGATATTTCAATAAAATGCATCAAAAAAATTTACAGCCTTGGAAACCCAATAGGAGTTGCTATGAGTTGGAATTGATTCGATGGCAGTGGGTTTGGTTTGGTTTTGGTATTGCAACTTGTTGTTGTTGTTGTTTGCCGTCGAGTCGGCCCCAACTCATAGCGACCCCTCCTTGGGTTTCCGAGGCAGTATCACTACGGAAGTAGCATTGCCCAACCTTCCTTCCGAGGAGTGGCTGGTGGGTTTGAACCGCCAGCCTTCTGGTTAGCAGTCAAGTGCCTTAGGCACTATGCTACCAGAGCTCCCAGAGCTATTGTTTTCCATTTGTCTGTGTTACTGTCTCCTCCAGTAGAATGTTAGCTTTGTGAGTGCAAGAACTATATCTCTTTAGCTGGTACATGGTAGATACTCAACACTAATTGTTGAATGAGCAAATGAACAAATGAGTGAACAAATAAAGCCTTCCTCGACACTCCTGTCACTCTCCCCTTGGCTTCCTGGGCTGCCCTTCAAAGCACCTACCTACCACACAGGTAACTGTACCTGTGTGTACTCTTTCATGGGAGCTCTGCGAGAAGCTGCCTCAGTTGGGGAGGGAGGCACAAGGGCTTTAAATAAACAGTGATCTCTAATTATTAAAAACAAAACAAAACAAACAAAAAAAACCTCTGTGGGTGAAGTCCAACAAGCTGTAGTGTAACAAACTCTCCAGGAATTTCTGATGGGTGTTACAGTTTGAGAACCACCATTAAATAACAAGCCTGGAAGTGGGAGTGAGACAAGAACAGGCAGAATGGGTTGTCTCATCCCTTCTTTGCAAATTCAGCACAGGTGGTAGCTGCTCTTAGAATATAAAAGTACCAACGCTCTGAAGCAGCCCGAAGAGTCAGGTAAACTAATATTCAATGCAAAGAAACCATTAAATGGGAAGATAATATTTTTTTTAAGTGACAGTTACAAAATATAAAACAAAACTAAAAGTATAGGCAAGATTCAACATAAATGTATTGTGTATTAGTTGTTGTTGTTAGGTGCCATTGAGTTCATTTTGACTCATAGTGACCCCATGGGACAAAGGAGAGCTGTCTTGTGGGGTTTTCTTGGCTGTAATCTTTAGGGAAACAGATCACTAGCCCTTTCCCCCACAGAGCTGCTGGGTGAGTTCGAACCACCAACTTTTGGTTACTGGCCAAGTGCTTACCCATCAGGATGCCTTGATATATGGGTAGAGGGAGTTTTTTTTATATATAGATTTTCTTAGTACTTGATATAAATAGATAAAAGTAATGATTTAGGAATCTGAATAATATATTTAATATGGTTGACTTAGTAGCTATGTATAGAACTTTAACCTAAGAGGATCCATCTGATTTTTTGAGCACCCATAAAATGTTTACAAATACTGACTCTGTATTGGCCCCAGATGAAAACATCAATGAATTCCTAAAAGTAGAAATAGTCTAGGCTATACCCTCTGGCCACAATGCAATTAAACCAAAAGCTAATAACAAATGTATAAAGCAAAAATCCTTGTAAAATCTTGGTATGAAAAAGTCCTCCCTCAATAACTCTTGAGGCACACAGGAAATCAAACCTTTAAATTTTAGCAATGTGTTTAAAAATGATCAAGTGCAATTCATTCCAGGAATACAAAACAGAATTAATATTGGGAAGTATATTAACATAACACAGCACCAATTGATCGAAGGATAAAAAAAAGTCATACGATCATACCAACAGATGCAAAAAGATATATATATTGGTAAAATTGGTTGCTCCATATACTTAATGACTGTTCCCAAACAATCCATCACCACCACCACTACTTGTCATGGTGACCCCATCTATGTTAGCGTAGAGCTATGTTCTAAAGGGATTTTGGAAGGAGATCAACAGGCTTTTCTTCTGAGTTGCCTCTGAGTGGATTTGAACCACGAACCTTTTGGTTAGCAGCAAGCCAACATCGCATCTGTTGCTTGTTGCCACCAAGTCAGTTCTGACTCATGGTGAAGCCATGGGTGCTGAGTAGAACTGCTCCACAGGGATTTCAAGGCTGTGACCTTTTAGAAGCAGGTCTCCATGCTTGTCCTCTGAGGCCCTCTGGGTGGCTTTGAACTGCCGACCTGTTGGCTAGTATTTAAGTGCTTCACCACTCGTGCCACCCAGGGACTCTAACATCATACCTTGTGATGCTACAGTACAGTCGTTTACACTGAAATAGGGGGCAAAACAAGGACAGCCATTGGCTGCTGTAGCTGGTGCAGGAAACAAGATAAAGAAATGGTATATATGCAGAAAGAAAGTGACAAATTTCATTAGTTTACACATGATACAACTATAAACCTGAAAATCCCAAGAGAATTATCTAAAAAATCTATGACAAGTAACAGAAAACTCAGTAAGGGATCTGGTTGCAACACTGTGAAATATAGCTTCACTTTATTTGGTGTGGTTGTTAGATGCTGTCGAGCCAGCTCCGACCCACAGTGATCCTGTGCGCTACGGAACGAAACACTGCCTGGTCCTGTGCCGTCCGCATAACCACGAGTATGTTTGGGCCCACTCTTGCAGCCACTGTGTCCATCCATCTCATTGAGGCGCATCCCCTTTCTCACTGGCCCTCTGCTTTTCCAAGCATGATGTGCTTCCCCAAGTATCGGTCCCTCCTGATAACATGTCCAAAGAAGTCTTACCACCTTCATTTCTAAGGAATATTCTGGCTGTACTGCCTCCAAGATGGATCTGTTCCTTTTTCCGGCAGCTCACGGTACCTTCAGTATTCTCCAATACCGTAATCCAAAGACATCCATTCTTCTTTGGCCTTCATTTTCATTGTCCAGCTTTTGCATGCATATGACATGACTGAAAATATCATGGCTTGGGGCAGGCACACCTTAGTCCTGGAAGCGACATCTTTGCTTTCTAACTCTTTTTTTTTTTTT
>NW_006921625.1:14816990-14825482 GCF_000298275.1 Orycteropus afer afer | reverse complement strand
GAAGCACATAAACATTTAATTTTTAGAAGGTCCCAATCATCTGGCTTCTCTTCTGCTGTTGGTGCATTTTGTATTATGCTTGTTAGTCTATTTATACCATATATTAGGGCCCTTAAGTTTGACCCTAAATTTTCCTTGAGAAACTGTATAGTTCTAGGTTTCACATTTAAGTCTTTGATCCATCTGGAGTTGCTTTCTAACTCTTAAAAAAGTCTTTTGCAATAGATTTGCCCAGTGCACTGTATCCTTTGATTCCTTGACTTTATTTATGTATTTATTCTTTCTTTGTTTTCTTACCTTATTTAGTAGTTTTTGTAATTAAATTAAAGATCTCAAGATGTGATCACCCTGGGTCATCCAGGTAGGCCCTAAATTCAAGGACCCAAGGTCATAAGAGACACAGAGGAAGAGGCAATATGACCATGGAGGCAGAAATTGGAGTGGTGTAACCATTAGCCAAGGAACACCTGAAGCCGCTAGAAGCTGGAAAAGGCAAGGAAGGATCCTTTCCTAGAGCCTTTGGGGGAGAGAGCAGCCCTGCTAACACCTTGATTTTGGACATCTGGCCTCCAGAACGGTGAGAAAATCGATTCTTGTTTTCAGGCTGCCAAGCTGGTGGAAATTTGTCACAGCGTCCCAGGAAACTCACACCCAGTTCCTGTTTTGCATTTTTAGGGGTGACTCTATCCAGGACAGCAGATCCTCTCCCTTCTTCTCACCCTCCCTGCACCATCACCCCCACCCCCAGAGGTTTATAGGTTATTCTTGGGTCTTTACTTTTTCATATACATTTAGAGTGGTTTCCCCTAGTGGCTTGAGATGTACTAGTGGTTTGGTCAGAATTACCTCCAATACATAGATTCATATGGGGGCATTGGTATCTTTATAATATTGAGTCTATTAATCCATCAACATGCATTTTATTTGATCACATCTTTTTCTGTGTTTCTTTATTATATTTATTTCCAGTTTCCTTAAGTTTTCTATGACTATTATGAATGCCACAGTTTTATTCTTTTATAGATTCTCATCGTTAATGTGATAAACAGAAAAGCTATGGATTTTTTTTTGTATGTTGATCTTAGCAACAGCAGCCCTACTGAACTCTGTCATTTGTTTTAGTAGTTTTATTTAGAGAGTCCCTTGAATTCTCTCTGGAGACTAGAGTATCTTCAAATACTTTGTGTTCTCATAGAAAAGTATTTATTTTATTTAGTTTTTCAAGTTTATTGCATAAAATCGTTCATAGTATCTTAATAAGATTTTAAATATTTCTGTCTCTGGATTCCAGCCTAGAAAACCCTGTGGAGCAGTTCTACTCTGTCACATGGGGTCGTCGTGAATTGGAAATTGCCTTGATGACACCTAACAACAAGTTATAACCTCTTTTGACTCTGAATATTAGTTATGCCTTGTTTCTTCCTTGAATAATCTCAATATAGATTATTTGTCTATTATACTAACATTTTAAAATGGCACTTTCTTTGTTGATAATCTTGGTTCTATTTCCTTTGTTTTCTCTATTTGTTTTTAATCCTGCTTTTCTATTTTAACTTTTTTAATGGAATCTTTTCCTCCTTTCCTACCTTTTCTTGTTTTTAATTAAATATGCTTACGATTGTACATTTCACCCTCAGTGTTTCTTTAGGCAGCATCTCATATGTTTGGTATGAAAAATTTGGCTACTATTTAGATCTAAACATTTCATAATTTTCATTGTGATTTCTCCTTTAATCTCTGAATGCAATTTTCTGTTGTGAACTCATCTTTAGCAGTGGTTATTCTCATGGAAGTCTCATTACTGAGTATGTGCTTGGAGTGGGTAAAGTTTTCTATATTAGCTGAGATATCTTGAAACCATTTTCCTATTATGAAATTGATATAGATTAAAGAACAAAAATATAATTCCCACTGTTGCCAACTGTTTAGGGATATGAGTATTCACATAGACCATTTGGTAGGAATGTAAATTGCAGTATGATTTGACAATTCATATCAAAAAGCCTTAGAAAAATGTGCAAACCCTTTGAACAGGCAATTCTATCCTGGTAATCTATCCTAAATCAATAAGAAGGATGTGGGTCAAGATTTAGCTACCACCATTGCAATATTATTGGAGGGCGGTAAATTGCACTAGTGGAAATATTTTTAAATGAGCCAAGTGACAGGTTTTGGACAACTGATGTATTTAGGATAGCTCTCTTCACAACCAAAATATACTTTTCTACTTCCTGGCTGGTTAACTCCACATTTAGAATAACTTTTCACATATTGTTTTGCCAATTAATGCAAGAAAAGTCATGGTATTTATTTTTTACAGGTTTCAGTGCTTTTCAAAATATAATTATGTAGAAGTTAAAAACCTATTTCTCATAAAAATCTATAGTATATAACTAATACGTGTCAAGCATTTATTTAAATCATTAATGAAGGACCCAGCAGGATGATAAAGCTGATTCAAAGAGGATATGAAAGAAGGAATGCAGAAATAAGAATTACTAACTTAGATGTAAAACCATTCAATGTCCTACAAGTTGATACAACCATTACCTTTCAGTTTCTCTTTCCTATCAGACAGAAATCATTTGTATCTCTATCACACACAAATAATTTACAACTTATCCAAGTCTACAAGTTAACATAACTTTAGTCACTCTGGGCCCTAATCGATAATAAACAGTAAGTGAAGCACAGTTACGTTTCCTGCAGAGTCATATATTGTTAGGCAACGCTCTAATAGGACATTGAAAAAGCATGCAGCATTTTAAAAATGTATTTCCTAATTTAGAAGCATTTTCTTAATAGCCTCAGTTAGTTCCCTCATTTTCATTTATGGTACAATCATCCTTCTGGTTCCTTAGGTATGACACTGTGAGTCGTCCTTGATCTCTCCCTCTCCACCATCTGATAGGTCTCTAAGTTATCTATCCATCTTCTTCCATGTCTGAGACATCTCTTCCTTTCCTTCTATGCCCTCTGCCACTGTCTTAATTCAGGCCATTTAAAAAATTTTACTTGGGCCATTGCAATATCCTTCTAACTGGCCTATGTCTCCAATGTACTTATCTTCTAATTTGTTGGCCATAATTATCTCCTAAATGCAGATCTGATCACGTAATAAACAACAACAACAACAAAAATGAACTCACTGCCATTGAGTCAATTCTAACTCATAGCAACCCCATTGGGTTTCCAAGGCTTTAAATCTTTATGGAAATAAACCACCCATCTTTCTTCTGTGAAGCAGCTGGAGGGTTCAAACCACCGACCTTGTGGTTAGCAGCCAAATGCTTTAATAACCACTACACCACCAGAGCTCCTTGATCATGTGATATGTATACTTAAGCACCTTAATGCTCATCTTTCTCCATTATCTAAAAAATACTTTCAAACGCCTTAATACATTATTCGTGTCTTTCCATAACCTAACCCAATGTTTCTTTCAGACCTCCTCTTACACCGTGTCTCTTTCAAATCCACTCTCCTGCACCCACCATAGCAGTCTTCTTGTCTGTCAGTCATTGCACATGCCGAACATTTTCTTGTCTTTCTCAGCTTAGGCCTTTGCTAATCATAGTCCTTCATTTTGGAATGCACATTACCTATAGCCATCCTTCAGGCCCTGGTCAGATAACTTCTTGACCTTAACTCCCCCTTCAGCACTTAGAATTCATGTCTGCATGAGCCAGACTCCTGTTTTTCTTTGAGGCTTTGTCATGGCACATCCTACATATTGCCTTTATGAGATGAATTGTTTACCTCTCTGTCTCCTTGATGACGTCACTGTGCCTCAGTCACTCTATCATGGTACATAGATGAATGCCTTGTATCCAATGGACACTTCTGTATCTCAGTTAAGTGTTATTGCCTTCGATAGATGGGCTTGGATATACAGAGTTAAAGAAGCAAAGAGGCAAAAGGGAGGAGCAGTAACTATAAAAATCTAAGCTAGTCTCCTTTATTCCTCTATTGTCCAGGAAGAGAACAGTTTTATGGACATGAAGAATGATCTCTCTCAAGAACTTGCCCCTGCAGCTTGGGAATGATGTGGTGTGATAGAATAGAGTTGTCAATTTGTATTTTTTTAAAAAAATGATTTATACTTTCAATGTATTGAGACTTTTAAGATTTCTCAAGCTCAAAAGATGGTCAAACTAAAATGGTGCTGAGCAAAAGAAAAAAATTAAACATTGTACAGAAGGTATTTTAACTAGCCAAATGAAAAACAGATGTCTTAAATTAAAACACATAAATTATTTGAGCTTAAAAATTTTCATAAATCTTTGTGATGAAAATCTATCACTCAGGACTTAATAAGATAGATTCTGAAAGCTAACATATTTGTATGTTTAGTTAATTGATGACATTTAATAAAATGTCCCATTAAAAAGCTGCTTAAAATTATAGACAACAATCATTATGGGTTATTACACTATCTCCGGTTCAGTATTATTCTTTAAATTGTTTGGCTGTGGGAAATTTAGAGGATACAGAATAGTGCAAGTATCTCCATTGGTAATCTGTCAATTCCTGGAGACTTGTTTTTCACCAATGCCTTCAGTACAGCTAAGATTTTGTCCTTCGGTACCATCAGTTGTTAATCATAAGCTACCTCCTGAAATGGTTGAGTGTTGACCAATTCTTTTGGTGCAGACTCTGTATTTCTTTCATCTTCATTTGATGCTTCCTGCATCATTCAATATTTTGCCCATAGAATCTTTCAGTATTGCAACTCAAGTCTTTAATTTTTTCTTCAGTTTTTTCAGCTTGAGAAAGCTGAGCATGTTCATTCCTTTTGGTTTCCTAATTTCAGGTCTTTACACAGCCACTCCTTGGAAGGAAGGTCGGGCAATCTGCTTCCCTAGTGATACTGCCTTGGCAACCCAAGGAGGGGTCGCTATGAGTTGGGTCCGACTCGACGGCACATAACAACAACAACAACAACACATCTCATTATGATACTTTATATTCTTGAACTGCCCTTTGAAATCTTCTGTTCAGCTCTTTTACTTCATCATTTCTCCCATTCACTCACTTTACCTATTGTACGCTCAAGAACAAGTTTCAGAGTCTCTTTTGACATCCATTTTGGTCTTTTTAATGACCTTTTGCTCTCTTCAGATAGGATGTTCTTGATGTCATCCCAGAACTCGTCTAGTCTTCAGTCATTGTGTTTAGTGAATCAAATCTGTCATTCAGATGGTTTCTACATTCAGGTGGGATATACTCAAGGTTGTATTTTAGCTCTTGTGGATTTAATTTTCTTCAGCTTCCACCTGAATATGCATCGGAGCAATTGATGGTCTGTTCCACATTCATCCCCTGCTTTGTTCTGACTGATGCTACTGAGCTTCTCCATCATCTCTTTCCACAGATGTAGTCTACTTGATTCCTGTATCTTGCACCCAGTGAGGTCCACGTGTACAGTTGCTGTTTATGTTGTAAAAAGGTACTTTTAGTGAATACATCATTGGTCTTGCCAAATTCTATCATACTCTCTCCAGCATCACTTCTACCACTAATGTCACCATTTCCAACTACTGATCCTTCTTCTCTGTTTCCAATTTTTGCGTTCCAATCATCAGTAATTATCAATACATCTTCATTGAATGTCTGATTAATTTCTGACTGCAGAAATAGGTAACGTTTCAACAAACAGATGCAATGCTGGAAGCTCTCACTTGTCTATGCCAAGAAATATCGAAGACAGCTACCTGGCCAACCAACTGGAGGAGACCCATATTCATTCCCATTCCAAAGAAAAGTAATCCAAGGAAATGCAGAAATTATCAAACAATATCATTATTATCACACATAAGTAAAATTATGCTAAAGATAATTCAAAAACAGTTGCAACAGTGCATCAAATTCAAGCTGGATTCAGAGCAGGACATGGAATGAGGGATATCATTGTTGATGTCAGCTTGATCTTGGCTGAAAGCATAGAATACCAGAAAGATGTTTACCCGTGTTTTACTGACTATGCAAAGGCATTTAGCTGTGTAGACTGTAACAAATTATGGGTAACACTGCAAAGAATGAGAATTCCAGAACACTTAATTGTGCTCATACATCATCTGTAAATAGACCAAGAGGCAGAACAAGGGGATATTGTGTGTTTTAAAATCAGGAAAGGTTTTCATCGGAGTTGTATTCTTTCACCACACTTATTCAATCTGTGTGCTGATCAAATAATCTGAGAAGCTGGGCTATATGAAGGAGAACACAGTATCAGGGTTGGAGGAAGACTCATTAATAACCTGTGATATCCAGATGACACAATATTGCTTGCTGAAAGCGAAAAGGACTTGTAGCACCTACTGACAAAGATAAAATACTATATCCTTCACTATAGATTACATCTCAACATAAAGAAAATAAAAATCCTCACAACTGGGCCAATAAGGAACATCATGATAAATGAAGAAAAAATTTGAAGTCAAAAATTTCATTTCACTTGTATCCACAATCAACATGTGTGGATGCAGCAGTCAAGAAATTAAATGATGTATTACATCAGGCAAATCTGCTGCAAAATACCTCTTTAAAATGTTAAAAAGAAAAAATTTCATTTTGAGGACAAAGGTACACCTGACGCAAGCTATGGTATTTTCAATTGCCACATATGCATGCGAAAGCTGAACAATGAATAAGAAAGAGTGAAGAAGAATTGATGTACTTGAATTATGGTGTTGGCAATGAATATTGAATGTACCACGGACTTCCAGAAGAATGAAAAATCTGTCTTAGAAGAAGTGCAGCCAGAATGTTCCTTAGAAGCAAGGATGTTGAGACTTCATCTCAGGTACTTTGGACATGTCATCAGGAAGGACCGGTCCCTGGAGAAGAGCATCACGCTTGGTAAAGTAGAGGGTCTGTGAAAAAGAAGAAGACCTTCAATGAGATGGACTGACCCAGCGGCTGTAACAATGGGGTAAAACATAGCAATGGTTGTGAGGATGGTGCAGAACCAGGCAGCCTTGCGTTCTGTTGTACATGGGGTCATTTTGAGTTGGATCTGACTTGACAGCACCTAACAACAATAACAGTATGTTGCAAAGAAGTAAAGAACAATAATCTATATTTCTAAAACCTGAAAATAATCATTATTAATACCTTGGTATATTTGTTATTTGTTAAAAATTATTGTTGTAGTTGTTGTTGTTGTTATGTGCTGTCGAATCGTCTCTGACTCACAGTGACCTTACGTACAAGAGAATGAAACACTGCCTGGTCCTGTGCCAGCCTCACTTTATCTGAGCCCATTGCTGCAACCACTATGTCAATCCATCTTGTTACTGGTTTTTATAAAAGTGATAACATGTTCATTATAAAGAATTCACAATTTAAAAATGCACAACAAAGAAACCCCCTTAAACACAGTTTTTCCTCAAAATATCGATTACCTCACAAATTTACATGTTGTCCTTAGCAAGGGCCAAGTGACTCTTCTGGGTAGAGTTGCAGGTAAATTTATGTGCTGCCCAGGAGAGCACCAGTGTTACTCTTCTGGGAAATTTCAATTTCTGTTTCAAACTCACAGTTCATAACAAGCAGATTCTCAAAACTTTGTTCAAACGGTTTCACCTTGAAAGAATGAAGTCCTTTTTCATGGGTAGGAAACAAATTAATAAATTATATGACATGAATTGAGAAAGGTGAAGTGGTCTCTGGAATATTGCCAGCAACTTGAAACTTGAACGGTGAATATTCTAATTTGGGGAGATCAGCATTGGAGTAATTATATCAGATTCAGAAATTCTGGAAAGTACTTGGGTCCTTTATCCATTTTTGCTGCTCATAAACATATTTTCCTAAAAGCACGATTTTATATGAGACATTTGCAACAATCCGGACTCTTTCTTTCCTTGGTGACTACTACTTTGCCTGGAATGGCCTCGTCAGCTTGTTACCCTCAAGAAAGATGACGCTTCTCCAGCTCAGCTCTTCCAGAGGGAAAGAGTTCTGAGATCTTCAGATTTCCTATACCTGGACCAAAGTCTTTAATAACCAAGGCATTTTGTGTCAGGTGATATCTAAGAAAAATAAGCATGGTGATGGTATGAAAACAGCCCCCAACTGTTATTTCCTACCAACAGTTGGTACAGGGAAGTGGAGGAGAGCTCCCCTCTCTGACATCCCAAGCTCTCACTCCAGGTCCAAGACTTTTGATGAATTACCCTTCTGTCTTTGTTAAATATTTTCACATCATTGGTGGTGAGCAAAGTCTCACCCCAGTAAAAACAGTTACTCAGCTTGGTGAAAAGAGGATGCTCAAAAAGAATTCAGTACACGGTGCTGAATTTGCATATAGAGATATGAATTTCCATACCTGTTAAGGTAGAACTAGAGATGGGCTCCATTTAATGGCATCATACACAGAACTGGTACAGGAGATGTGTGCTATACAAGTCCATGGCAAGCACAGAAAACCACATTCAATATTCCTATAAAAGAAATTATTTTTTCCTGGTGGTCTGGTTCCCTAGTGC
>NW_006921625.1:14814691-14816676 GCF_000298275.1 Orycteropus afer afer | reverse complement strand
GGCCATTAACTTAAGTCCATCGTAAGTCCCAAGGTCGGCAGAGCATAGCAGGCTGCTGAGCAACAACACGACTACATGCAGGGTCCAAGCGTGCCATAGACTAGAGACCACTCCCAAGGCTTCTCCTTAAATACAGGAAGCAGACCACATACCCAAAGGCAGCTACTGAGCTGCTTGTAGTAGATCCCACCAAGGAGTTGATTGCCAGTCTCATCATGGGGAATAACTACCACCAGCTGCCCAGCCACTCAATCAGGCCCAGTCAAGTTGACACACAAACATAACCACCACACCTGGCTTAATAAAAACTCCATGCTATCTCACTGAACGACTTTTATCTTTGCAGTTTTCAAATATTAGACCTTGCTACCTTCTGGGTACAGAGTGCATTCCTAACCAGCAACCCTGGTGCCATCATTGGTGAAAACCAAATGAGAAATAACAATTACTTCTCATCTTCTATGATACCTCCATCTCATTTATGAAAAGCTGCCCTCCTTGGGTTTCCGAGGCAGTATCACTATGGAAGTAGATTGCCCAATCTTCCTTCTGAGCTTGGTTTTGAGTTTGGCCCTTACTGTCTTCATTTAATAGATGAAGTTAAGTGATTTGTCCCAGGTCAGATGGCTAGAAAGTGACAGGAAGAAGACTGCAACCTTTCTCCTTGTCAGCATTCTTCCTTCACCGTAACTGGGCCGGCCTGATTTCAAGAACCATTGTTATTCACATGACAGAAAGAGACGTGGCATTTTGGTGATGGTATAAAAACCAATTCCTTGAGAAACTTGTCTGAGAAACTTCTGGAAGAGTGAATTCTGTTACCAACCTGATTGTCAGATTCCAGTTCTGACAATGTGGTGATCTGAGCCAATGAGGAACTTTCTTACTGTTGTAATTCCCTAGAGATTCAGGATCAAAGGAGGGAAAACAAAACAAACCATCAAGCACATAGGTGAGGATGAAAGGAAGGAAGAAGAATTCCCTGGAGCCAGAAATCAAGAGGAAACAAAGCCAGTGCAGTAAACTGGCCAGCTGTGGAAGGACTGGTCCAGGGTCATGGGACCCAGCAGAGTCCCAAATGGCTGGGGGCTTGGGTTTCAATGGCAGGGTCAGGTGCTAAAACAGAGCCTTGCATGACCTCCGGCCTTTGGAAGTAAAGAAGCAGTCTTCTCTCCACCTCGAACACTGGATAAAGATAGGAAAAGTCCCCTCTGAGAAGTCCAAATGATGTCACAAACATTAGAGGCTAAATATAAACTGTTCACAGGGTATAGACTCCCCAAGCCAAGAGATGAATACAAAAACCAGTCCCCCAAAATGCAAAGCCCAGCGGATGTAAAACCAAATGGTTCTGTAGATGTCTTTTTGCAAACTAAAGGCACGCGGGAAAAAAAAAAATCAGCCTGGATGCGGAATACATTTTTCCTCCTTAATATGTATTGGCCCGGTGGCAGTTGCAAAAGTTCTTATTAAGTAAACGCCTTCCTTAGGAGCTCAACCCTATGCCAAGTCACTAACTCTTTTCTTTGGATCTTTGCTCTGACTGAAAGCCCTGTTAATTGACCAATTTCATTCCTGCCTTCACTATTAATGTTCTGTACTACTAGTTTCTATTTTTAATTTTTTTAAAAAGAAAATAATCCAAATTCAAAGAAATCTTACTAAATTCATTGAACTCTCTTATGTGTGTGTGTGTGCATACATATCTAATTTCTCTAGGAAAATGGCACAAGTTATGTAGAAATTACGTGGAATTGATTGATTTACTTGGGGGAACTGACAATATATGCATATAAACCAAAAAACCACTGCCATCAAGTCTCTTAGTGACCCCATTGGGTTTCCAAGGCAGGAAATCCTTATGGAAGTAAATTGCCCAGCCTTGCTCCACAGAGTGGCTGGTGGATTTGAACCATCAACCTTCTGGTTAGCAGTCAGATGCCTTAGGTATTATGCTACCAGATATATATATATATATATATATA
>NW_006921625.1:14796686-14814582 GCF_000298275.1 Orycteropus afer afer | reverse complement strand
GAAGTAGATTGCCCAATCATCCTTCTGAGGAGTGGCTGCTGGGTTTGCACTGCCAGCTTTCTGGTTTATATATATATGTGTGTGTGTATATGAGTATATGTGTGTGTATATATATGTGTGTGTGTGTGTGTATGTATATATGTGTATATATATACATATTTCCCAAATCCACTGCCATTGTGTCATTTTTCACTCATAGAGACCCTATAGGACAAACTAGAACTACCCCATAAGGTTTCCAAGGCTGTGATCTTTACAGAAGTAGACTGTCTCATCTTTCTCCTGCAGAGCAGCTGGTGGGTTCAAACAACTGACCTTTTGGTTAGCAGCCAAATGCCTTGAGCAATGCACCACCAGAGCTCCATATATGTGTATATACACATTATATACACACACACACACACACACACACACATATTTGTTTAACTACTTTACTTTTTATTTTAGAGCAGTATTCTTCTGATCCAAGTAGCTTTTTAACTGCCATTGTTCTCATACCAAACTTTCCATGTTGATGGATGAGAGAGATTTGTCAGCTTTGAGTTTCCAAGAGTTAGTACAATTTCAACGATCTTGAAAATAAATACAAGCACACTGCTCTGCTCATCCCCATTCCGGGAAGCCTGACGCCTGGAGGGCGGCGTGTTTACTTTCACTGCAGCCCCCTCCCTTTGCAATCCCACTGAACCTGCCGTGACCTCTTCGGACCACGCTTCTTCACCCAAAAGGCAGCCAGAGAGCATCTTGTGGCCAGATGTGCTCCCCCGCGCCCCACGTTCTTGGGCTCAGAGACATAAATCCCCTGCTACCTGCACTGCCTGCTCCCTCACTCTAACAAATGCCTCCTTGCACTGCTGCTCCCTGCCCCAATCCCAAGGCAGGGAGGCGATTGGCCATTTTCTGAAACGACCCAAGATCGATGAGGTGTCGTCATCCCCAAACCCAAGAAGATGACAGCTGGGCCTCACGCCGAAATCCTCCTTCTCCTTTCCTCGCTTGCACCAGGTTGATGAAGTTATCCTATATCACCGCTGGGTCCGAAAAGTTTCTTGATCCCAACAACACGGGGTATGTTTTCATTTCCCATCCACCCAGGGTCAAAACACCATAATGGATGTCCAGTCTCCTTCCATTTTGGCCAGGATCTCTTTTATTCTGTCTGCCTTTTCTTATCGACTGATGTATTAAAAAATACTTAGTGATGAAAAATCCTGGACTACAGTGCATTAGCCACAGGGAAGCCTGTGTTAGTTGTATTTCAGATCCATCTTTTTGAGGGAGAGACGTTTAATGGACGTTTTCTGCTCCCTCATCTTTTCCCCTTCACCAGTGGGGCCGTAAACTAGTCAACATTTGTATAGCACTTGACTAAAGGTTTCTGCTCTCATTCTCTCGTTTAATCCTCTGCGCAACCCTACAGTCCCTCAGTGGTCCAAAATGTTAACACTCTCAGCTGCTAACTGAAAGGTTGGCACTTTGAGTCCACCCAAAGGCACCTCAGAAGGATGGCCAGGAGATTGGCTTTAGGAAAATCAGCCATTAAAGACCCTATGGAGCACAGCTCCACTCCGGCATGCGTGGGGTCACCAGGAGTCCTAGTCAACATGCCAGCAACGGGTAACTGGTATAAGCCTGAGAGGTAGGTGTCACTGGGGTGTTTTACAAATGGGAAGAGCAAGCCAAGAGAGGTGAAAGCGACTTGTATAATATCACATAACCCATGAACAATAGGGCTGATTCTCCAAACCCAGACCTTCCACTGCCAGAACCTATGTAATTTCCACTGCATCATTACCAAGACTTTGAAGGGCTTCAGCCTTTCTCTTGATTCAGTGAGTGAACTGAGCCTCCAAGACTTCCTTGGCATCTGTCTGCATATAGATAACGGCAGAACTGTGGGCAGTCAGGTCCTCCTGGCTCCTGGTCCACACCTCCTACTACTCTTTCTACTTCCCTCCACGGCCCTCCCCTCACCACCCATCTCATTCTCTATTCATCCTGGGCTATGCATGGTTGTCTGTGATCCTTAGCAAGGGTCTTAGAGAAAGAAGCTATGCCAGGCCCAGACTCCCATCTACCCAAAGCTGGGGGCACTGAGCCATCCAAGGAACTTCCCCTACCTCTCATATTTGGCTCCCCAGTGTTATAGGTGCCTCTCTTCCAATTCCTAGGTGCTATTGTAGGATAACTAGCACCTAGGAATTGGAAGAGAGACACCTATAACACTCCAAGTGGTGAGTTATTGGAACATAATGGATGTGGATCCTGGCACATCTTCTTTTCTTATTTCTATTGAAATATTTATTTTCTATTGTAGCTCTTTTTTCAGGAGCTGCAGTCTCTGCTTGCTTCCTATACAGTCCTGGGAAATTGAAAGTGAAGCTCTGAGCATCTTATCGTCTCCAAACAAGATTTGTCAATCAGGCATCCTTCAGATGGCTTTGGTAACAAAGAGACACCTAAGAGTCTCCATGCCAGAAGATCCCTCTTACCATTGCCAAACTGTCCTCACCAAAATCCATGGGAAACCTGGGGACCCAACATGGGAAAAGAACAGTGGTAGCCCTTGTCCAATTCTTTAATTCTCGATGGCTTATAAAATCCTTGCAAGTACATTTTGTCAATTTTATTTATTTATTTATTATTTTTTTTTTTTTTTGCAATTCCCCATTTTACAACTGATAAAATTGAGTCTCAGAAAACTTAAGGGACTTGCCTAAGATCGAACAACTAGTAGTAAGTGGCAGACTCTGAACTTGAACCCAAAGTCTCCCAGTTCCCACTGCTGGGTATGACACAATGATGATTCACAAGCCACAAATCACAATGGCAACAAGGAGAAACCTCATAGACCTTGACAAAGATCATGAGTGTCTACTGATCACCTGGATTCTATAGGAATCACTGGAGGATATTTGAAGCTATTAACTACAGTCTCTCGAGAACTGCAATGTATGAAGGGGGGTGTTAGTTTTAAATTACTTGGCCCTAAGGGACTCCAGAAAGCACCATTCACCTGATATTTTGGGGCAGATGTGTCTTTTCTCTGATGTAATATGGCTAAAATGTTCACAGTAAATTTTACTCAAATCAAGAGAATTGTAGAATTTTATAGCTGCAAGAAGCCTCTCTTAGTCTCCTGTGATGCTGGAGCTAGAAGTGGCTGTGGAATCAGCCCTCCTCATCTGATTGGCTCCCAATGTCCATAGCAAGTGTTTCCACATCCCTTTCTAGAACAGGGCCAACAAAGGAGAAGCTCATCCTTTCACGGAGAAGCTCGTTGGATTTTGCCAGAAGTCTATGTTATTAGGAAGCTCTTATAGCAATGGAAGATCTCCACTTGTACTTGTTAGCTTTCATTTTCAATTTGAATGTAATGAATTTGAATGCCTAATAACCAGGGTAACAGAACCAACGACAGTGTCACCCAAAGGACTTTCTAACTTCAGTTCCCTAGAGTAGAGCAAGGTTCAGAGTCTCTTGTTTGCCACCACTTCACTTGTTCTTCTGTCTGGATTGTGCCTGGGTAGGACAAGACATGCCTTGGTATTTCTGTGGGACCAGGTGGCGATCCACACTTCCCCAGCACTAGACACACTTTTTAGTCATTGCCTATCTAATTGTCTGGGCACTCCATGAAGACAAGGACCATCTCTGTCTGGCTTAGCAGTGTATCCCCAGGGCCTACCACAGTCCTTGGCATAAAGACTTATTTCTGAAGAACTAAAAAGCAAGCACAATTCCCATCACCCTCAGGACCTCAGTCTCTGAGTTTCATACCATGGAATGTGCCCCGTCTGCCACTGACAATGAAAGGTCAGTTTCCAGAAAAGGACAGTTTGGTGAAGTAGAGGCTCAACAAAAATGAAGGAAATCCTCAAAGAGAGAGATTGGTAGAGTGGCCACACGGGCTCAGAGGAACCAAGGATCCCGAAGATGGCCCAGGACCCTCAGTGTCTCGTTCTGTTGGCATGAGGCCAACATGAGTTGGAGCTGACTCCACAGCAACGAACACCACCCATTGATCATCACACAGGCCAGCCCCAAGGTGACTGGCTTCTACTTTCAGAAATCAAAGGTTCCGGTGACGGATTTGGCAGGGCAGGCACCAGAGACAAAGTGGTAATGTTCCTGCTTGAACTTTCCTCTTCTTGCTCCTTGGAGATCAGTGTGAAATTGTTCAACTAGAGAAAGTTGGGGGTGAGTGGGTAATATTAAATGCAAATGGGCTGTGGCAGGTTGAGTGATTGTCAGGTCGCTCCAAGAACAAATTTCTGTGTCTACTCTCATGAAGCGGGGAAGCAGGCAAGGTCTCAGCTTGAAGTGGGAGATTTCTTTTTTTTAAGGCAGGTGTTTTTTGAAGTTCGCAGATGGCAATTTCATTTGCATTTAATGTCCCTCAGATTATTTCCTTTCTGTTGCGCTAAACACCTCTCTCAGTCGGGCCTAATTTGATGAGGTCATGCTGTGACCCTTGACCCTTTGCATCTTAAATGAAACCATCTGACCAGAGAGGAGAGAGGGCCTTCTTATTCTTGTTTGTAGACATTTGATATTGGCAGACGTGTGGCCACCTTTGCTCACGACCCACTTGCCAGGTGAGCTCTTGATTAGACATGGAACCAGGGAGTTCCCTGAGAGTCCAACATTTGAAGAATAAATGGGTCCAATTAATCCGCTGTCACATTCTTGTCAAAAGAAGACTACAATGTCAAAGAAAGAAAAACAACCGCCTGCACCTAGAGGGGAATTTGGGATATTAGCAAACAATCTTGGAAAACACCTAAACATTGCCTTGTGTAAAATATTTGCAGCATGGTCTGCCAGGGAATTAAGATTTACTATGTAAGAAGTCGTAGCTCTAGTGGCGCAGTGCCTAAAGCATTTCACTGCTAACCAGAAGGCTGGCGGTTCAAACCCACCAGCCACTCCTCGGAAGGAAGGTTAGGCAATCTACTTCCGTAGAGAAACCCAAGGAGGGGTCGCTATGAGTCGGATCCCACTCGATGGCAGTGAGTTTGGTTTTTGGTTTGATGTAAGAAGTAGACAAAGACACTCACCTAGGTTATGGAAAATGCTGCCTACACCATTAGTTGCTACAGGTTGGGGGAAAGGGGCCAGTTCCAATTCTTTAATTCCAATTCAAAAGAAAAGTTGAGAAAGCAGGTGCTTAAGAGGAGAAGAAGATGTTTCCAGGAGACTTGTACTTTTATGCTTGGTTAGGCATTGGAATTGTAGCCTTATAAACATTTTTGCAAGAATGTCTGTTTTTTTAATTTCCCTGAAGCTATATCACGCATGTGTCTTTTCACACCTACAGCTGTTTGCTGTTGTTAACTGCCCACAGGTTGATCCGTAACCCATGGTGACCCCTGCACAGTGGAATAAAGCACTGCCTGGTCTTTTTCTATCCTCCTGATTGGCTGTAGATCAGAGCTTTGTGATCCACATTGTTTTCACTGGCTGATTTTCAGAAGTAGGTCACCAGCCCTTTCTTCCTAGTCTTAGTCTGGCAGCTCCGCTGAAACCTGCTCAGTGTCATAGCAACTTTAGTGTCACAGCAACACATGAGCCTCCTCTGACAGACGGGTGGGGTGGTGGTGCCCATGAGGTGCCCTGGGGAGGAATTGAACCCAGGTCTCTCACATGGAAAAGGAGAATTCTCCCATGAAACCACCACTGCTTCTAGCTAGACAAGACTGCCCCAGAGCCTCTCTTTGCTCATAGTTGACATGATACAAGTTGTAAAATGTCATCCTGGGATAAGATACTGATACCTCAAGGGTCCACTCTGACAGCTTCTGCAGAAGTAACCATAGCCTGTGCTGTGACACCATCTTTTACCTCTGATTAAAATTAAGCTTCTGGTTAAACAATATCCCAGGAAACACAGGGAAATATTATGAGAAATGTCGAGTCATTTTCGGTCTCTTAGTGTTTCAAATATAACAGTTGATCACAGCTCATTGCATCTTTCCTGAGATCAGTGTGTCAAAGAGTTGAGTGGCGGACACAGATGCCAAGGGCTGCGTGGTACTGCTGGAGCACAGGGACCAGAACTAAGATAGGTGGTTAATTCAGTCAAGTGACAGCAACCTGGCTGTGCGTAGAGGAGCATAATGTAGAGAAAAACAAAGCAAACAGTTGTCATCATGTCAATTCCGACTCATGGCGACAGCACTCATGTCACCACAGAGCTATGCCCACAGGTTTTGATGGCCCGTATTTCAGAGGTAGATGCTGGACCTTTCTTCTGAGGTGTCTCTGGGTGGACTTGAACACCAGCCTCTAGGATTAGTAGTCTAGCAGGTTAACTGGTTCACCATCCAGGGTCTCCTCAGGTAGGACAATGTTGTTAAATTGGCTTCTTGGGATCTGCATGATAATGCGGAATATTTTGAATTTGTTATTGACCTTTAAGGAGCTCTGGTAGCATAGTGCCTAAGGCACTTGACTGCTAACCAGAAGGCTGGGGGTTCAAACCCACCAGCCACTCCTCGGAAGGAAGATGGGGCAATCTACTTCCATAGCGATACTGCCTCAGAAACCCAAGGAGGGGTCACTATGAGTCGGGTCCAACTTGATGGCACACAATGACAACAACATTGACGTTTAAACATGAAGAGATTGAACAATCAAAAGCTAGGTTCCTGGCTTCTCTTGGCAAATGCAAAGATCTAGCAGCCCTAGGTCTGCCTTCTCCCGTGGCAAAGACCAGCTGCAATAGAGGGGTGGCTGTTCTGTGGAGGTGGGCTTGAGTGTGAGTGGTAATCACAGCATGGATTTAATTTTCTATTTTGCTTTATTCAATTAATATTAAAAGCATTTCTATGCAAATGACAACAACAACAACAACAAAAAAAATGCTGCCACATAGTGATCAAAGGAGCCCTGATGGTCCAAAGGTTAAGTGTTCACCTGCTAACTGAGAGGTTGGCAATTTGAATCCATCTAGGAATTCCACGGGAAAAAGACCTGGTGACGTGTTCCAGTAAAGTTTACGGCCTAGAAAACACTGTGGGGCAGTTCTGCTCTGTCACACGGGGCCATGATAAGTCAAAAATTGACTGATGGCACCTAAAACAATAATACATACTTATTTTTAAGTCTAGGAGCTCTGGTAGCATAGTGGCTAAGTCACTTGACTGCTAACCAGAAGGCTGGTGGTTCAAACCCACCAGCCACTCCTCGGAAGGAAGGTTGGGCAATCCTACTTCCGTAGTGATACTGCCTCGGAAACCCAAGGAGGGGTCCTTGGGTCGCTATGAGTCGGGGCCGACTCGATGGCAAATAACAACAACAACATTTTTATGTCTAATTTTTTTTATTACTTATCATATTTAAGATATTTGAAAATTTTGGAATAACATTCTATCAAATTTTTTCCTAGTCTCCTAAAAATTATACATAAAGAACAATTTACTGTTCTTTTTTTTTTTAATTGTGTGCCAGCACTGTTCTAAAGTTACTATGTGTATCAATTTACTTTATGCTCACAAAGACCTATGATGACCCTATAAGGTGACTCTCATTATCCCCAGTTTCCAGAAGAGGAAACTGAGGTGTAGAGATGTTAAGTGACAGCTATAAACACAACCTCTTCAGCACTCTTCTCCACAACTCTCAGGAACAGAAATGTTGCTTCAAATAAATTCAAGTAAATTAAAAATCATCACAGGCATGAGAGAATAAAGTGTCTTATTATAACTTTTTAACACTAATTACATTAATAAAACCTCACTAAAATAAAGGTCCCATGTACTTGTGCTACCCTCTTGGCCAGGGCTTAAAATGGCTGCTTCCTTTCAGCCTCGGTCCATATGAAACTGTGACTTGAGTACAATTTGTAATCATAGCATGGATTTAATTTTATATTTTACTTTATTTAATTAATATTATGTCATAAGCATTTCTATGCAGCTATGTAGATACCATAACTATAGTTTAGAATTGTGGGATAAAATTTTATCAAGTGATAAGTCCATAATTGCCTTACCCGTTATTGTTATATAATGATATTATTTCCAGTTTTCTTCATGGTTATAAGTAATCCTGCAATAAACACATCTATTCATGCAGCATTATTTTCTTAGGATTATTTTGGAAAAAAAAATTTAATTTAAACCAAAATAATTACCTTTAAGACTTCGAAGGTTGATGATTTCTGATTTCAAAAATTAATTCCATAGTGTATAGGACTGTCATAGGAATTGAATTGTTGCCAGTGAGTACATTGGAAGGTACAATAATAAAATACAAATTACATAATGGATATATCTAGTATTCAGCACTTAAAATTACTTAAGAGTGCTTTTGAAAAGATATTTGATAATGTAAGTTTGTTTTCCAAGTAGTGTCCGCTACACTCAAATTAAAAGGGAGGGGGGAAGCCCCTCAAAGACCAATTTATTTTGTGTTGATCGTAATTTCTTTTTGAGCTTGTAATCTAAGGGTTTGATGCCCTTCTTAGTTGTGTTTATAGAGCCAGAAATCTGGGATGCCAGATGTGGAGGCAAAGACCTGAAAGAGATACAATTACCTTGACCATCTCAGTTTGTCCAAGGATGCAAGGACTGCCCGTGCCATGGGACTTGCAGTGCTAAAACCAGGAGGGTCCAAGACAGACCAGGATGAGCTGGTCAGCCTCACAGGAATTTGATATCTTCTGTAAAACTCCCGAGACAGCATTTAGAGCAAGCAGGTAGAAATGCCCTGCGGGCAGACTTCTTCCATGTAATCCAGTGACATCCTCAGTGGAATGGACTGAGTTGTCAGTCTGGAGATATTCAAGAAAAGGCAGGACAACCATTCGTTGACTATGCTGAAGAACAGTGGTTCTTAAATTCTATTGCATTTTAGGCTCATTTGGCTAGCTTTTAACCCCTCCTGAACCCATGGTCAAGGAGTCTTGTGGCACAGTGTTTAAAGTAGCCAGCTGCTAACCCAGAGGTTGTTGGTTTGAATCCACCAGCCACACTGCAGGAGAAAGATAAGACAGTTTGCATCCACTAAGATTTACAGCCTTGGAAACACTATGGGGCAGTTCTACTCTGTCCTTAGGGTCACTGTGAGTTGGAATCAAGTCGATGGCAATGGTCTTGCACCCATTTTCAAGATGCATCCTATAATGACTACATCAGAATCACAGAAGGTGGGCCCAGGCTTCAGTAATTTTAAAAGTTCCAGGTGTCTCAGATGTGTAGTCAAGGCTGAGAGCCAGCATTAAAGATGGATGATGCTTCTTGAACTTGAAAGTGTATATGCATTACCTGCGGATCTTGATGAATGTAGACTATTAGTGGGAAGGACTGTGGTGAGGACAGAGATTCACATTTCTAACAAGCTCCCAAGTGGTAAGGATTCTGCTGGTCAGTGGAGCACAGTTTTAGTAGCAAAGGTGTAAGAGAAAATCAAAAATCATACGAGGGGTGGGAGGAGAAGAGTATGAGTGGGAAGGGATGCTGAATCTGATAAGTATTGGGGCCTTTCCCATCCTATAGAGTCTGGAATTCTGTTTTAACCACAGAATGAGTTTTCTCCAAAGATGTTTTGAAATGCAACATTTTCTTTGAAGATGAAAAATAAAATCTAGAACTCTATGACAGATACTACATCATCCAATTTATACCACAATTCATGTATTATGCTAAGAATTGCTATGTGAGCAAATTAAATAATTCAAATCGAATCTCTTTTAGTTCATATAAATGACCCTGCCTTCATTTGAAAAAAAAAAAAAAAAAAATCAAATGAGACAACTCCATCCTGGGTGTGTGATTACATGTAGCACAAAACTCTCACTTGCACTTTGCTTCCAGAACTTTCTGATTGGGAAGGGATCCTGGGCTTCAAGATGGAGTCTAGTTGAGGGATGCATCTCTTTGATAGAGGAGTTTCATTGGACACTTTCTACCGTGGGGCTCTCTGACCCCACTAGGAGAGAGAATCTGGTTACCTGGCTGTAGGAACTATCGTTTTCCTCAGCATCAGGGTCCATTAAGGAGAAGCAGTAGACAAGACTAGGTCTCCTGGTAGATGCCACTGAGCAAACGGAGGCTTCTTTCTGGGGAACCCCAAGCTCATGCCACAGACTCCAAGGCAGCATGGCCTGATGGTTTAAACAGGACTCAGGAACTGAACTACTTGGTTTGATGCCTCGGGCTATCATTTCGAACCTGTGTAACTGTGGCAGCACCGTAAATGGTCACTGATGCCCAAACTGTATCCAGGCAGACAGGCCAGAGGGAGAATGGTGTTGGCGTTCCTTTTTTGGGGGAAGTTATTGGCATTATGTTTTATTTGTTTTCATTGTGGTAAATATATATGTAATAAAACATTTGATGCTTCAACCTTTTTTACATGCACAATTCAGCAACATTAAGTTCATTCATGTTGTTTAGCCATCACCACCTGGATTTCCGTTCGATGTACACTACCTCAGGGTCTCATTTTAGGACTCACCAACCAGCTCCATGGAGTCAACTCTGACTCATGACAACCCCATGGGTGCAGAGCAGAACTGCTCCCTAGGTTTCCATGGCTATGGTCTTCTGTGATGTAATGCCTAAGGCATTTGACTGCTAACCAGAAGGTTGGTGGTTCAAACCCACCGGCCACTCCGTGGAGGGAAGATGTGGCAACTTACTTCCATAAAGATTTACAGCCTCGGAAACCCAATGGGAGTCACTAGGAGTCAGAATCAACTCCGTGGCAGTGGGTTTGGTGTTTGGTTTGGATCTTCTGTGAGCAGATCACCAGCCCTTTCTTCCAAGGTGCCTCTGGGTAGGTTCAAACCATCAGCCTTTCGGTCAGGAGTCCGGCATTTAACCATTTGTGCCATCTTCGTATTATCATCATCTGACCCAATACCCTGGTTCCTTTGACATGTCACTTTAAGTGGCTCCCAGAAAAACTGAAGAACTGGAAGAGGCTGAGAACTCAGGGCCTGAATTAGGAGCACATTCATCAAGTTCTAAAGACAGCTTTCTGCAAGTTTGCCCCTGGGTGCTGCCATTAACACACTTTTTTATATTTTTATTTTTTTTGTTCCTAGCACCAAGTTTAAAATAAAGTTTACAAAAAACACAAGTGGAAATAGCATATATGAGTCTTGCATTTAGAAGCACCATCTGTTCGGTTCTTCATCCTCACAGTCAGAGTGTTAATGTCTCCTTTGCAAAGATACCATTTGTCAGCACTTTTGTTGTGCAGAGTTACCAAACAGTTCATTTTTCATCCTGTGGCCTAAGTCAGCTGAAATTCTGAGTACAGATGGCTTGAGGCCTGTGAGTATTTTCAGTCACCTCGTTGTTTGAGGGAATTTCCTTTCAAATGTCTATTAGGGGATGGGACAGAATTTGAAACTGACTCTGCTTACACTTACCCAAGAAATTTGGGGCCAGGGCGGGGGTTGGCGGGTGAAGAAGATTAGATTCCTCTGTGGAACGCTTAGTATCTATCTTTATGATTAACTTCAGCAAGACTTAAATGAGTTTTAAACGCCCTCATAAAGAACTAGGGAAAGTCAGAGGGGGAAGGAAGAACACAATATTTCTATTGCAACTTCCAGTGATCTTTATAAACCCTAATTATGCCCTCACGGGGTATAAAATATCCCGAGTTTTATAAATGACTCTGTCAACCAGACAATATGCAGCACTTAAATTCCCACCAGATTCATATTCATTTTCAATAGCATTTTAGTCAAGGAAAGAATATAAATATTCAGTTTGAAAAGTATTTCACTGGAAGAAGACAATAATCTATGACTTATTTCCGTCCTCAGGCGAAGAGCTCTGCTTCCTTTGGTTTTCTGGCTCTTCTTCTTGGATTTGCAAATGAAAACCACAGAGTGTTGCTGTTGATGCCGTTGCGGTTGTTATTTTTAAACCAGATGCTCTTTCCTGTTTTTCCCCACCATCAAGCAGGTGGGTCGGTTTGTAAATTAATAGAATTCTTATTTTCTCTTGGCCACTGCATTAGTCATTTACAAGCTTTGAAACGTGTTTTTGCAAATACCATTGATTGAGATATTTAAAACAATGACACTCTGCCTGTTTCCACAGGAAAAAAGAAACAACATGAAGAGACCTAGGTATCTGGGTAGCACAGTTTACATTCAACTACTAGCCTAAAGGTTGATGTTTCGAACACACCCAGTGGGACCGTGGAAGACGGGCCTAGAGAACAGCTTCTGTAAAGATCACAGCCCAGAGAACCTACACATTTACTCACTCTTTCTCTGCCTCTCTCTCTCTCTCTCTCTCTCTCTGTACACACACACACACACACACATACACGGAGCTCTGGTGGAGTAGTGCCTAAGACAATTGACTGCTAACCAGAAGGTTAGTGGTTCAAATTCACCAGCTGCCTCATGGAATTATATATATAAATAGAGAGAGAGAAAGAGAGAGAGACCTCAGTCACTACTCATCAAATGAGGAGGTAGAACAGAAACTTGGATTAACGTTTTGATGACCACTTGGCTTTTCATGTGTATTTTTTTTTTGAAAGCCAGTGTCAACACTTCCACTCATCGTCCTGAGTTCTGTTTGTCCAGCTCCTGTTCTGTGTTCCGCCCTGTGCTGAATACCTACATTCATCCCCTCTCACAACCCTTTGAGGTAGGTGCTATAATTACCTGCATTTTACAGATGGGCATACAGGCACCAAAAAGGTGAAGTAATTTGCCCCAAGTCATACATTTAGTGAGTGGAAGGGCTTGATGTTGAACCCAGAGCAAAGCTCATACACTACACTCTTAACCACTCTTTGTGGTGATTGTCTTGGCTGCTCATAGTATATTTGTATATTTCACAAAATAGGCAACTGTTAGCATGATTATTAGCAATCAGTGTTGGTCCCTTGTGGGTTTGGTTAACTTGGCTCAGTCTCCAAGAGACTAATGAACTCTATTTGTTGTTCTAGAAAATATCCTGTTGGCTGCTTGCACATGTATTTCACAATTTAGGCATTCAATAAGTGTGAGCTATTATTATCATGATTACTCGCAATCACGACTGGTCTCTTGTGAGTTTATTAGCCTGAGATCCTCTTCAAGAGATAATCTTCTCTGGTTTATTGTTCTAGAAAGCATCCAGTTTCAAAGACTGAGGACCAGACTTTGAGTCTCTGTAACAAGAAGCCTGTGCCTGAGCATGTCTAAGACACTTCTTTATTTTTTTTTCAGTGTTTTTGAATTACAATAACCTGTACTCAGAGAGGTAAAAGGAAGTTGAGTGAGATCAGAAATCGCACAAAGTGGGAAACCATTATGCCAGAAACAGTAAGGAGGTAGCAGCTTCAGTTGTATCTGTGTCCTGCCCTGTGCTGAGCTTTCTGAGAGTCAAGAGGTAAAGGGAAACACAGCGTGACACATAGCTCTCGTTGTCTCGTAAAGACGGGGTGGAAAACTTCCGAGCATGGAATCTTAAACTTTACGGGATATATCCACATAAAATAATACTTAATAATGTAATGAATGTCATAAAAAAATAGCTCTGTCCAAGATCCAAACATGTCGTTATGTAGATACTTCTGACCCCGACCTAGGAGAGAAAGCGTAGAGCGTAAGTGGCCTACAGGAGCATCCATTAGGCATCTCCGGCATTTAGTCTTGAGCAGCCACCTGAGTGACAGTTATTGGTCTCTCTTGGTCCAGAGCAAAGAAGAGTGAAGAAAATCAAAGACGCCCAGAAACAGTCCTCAACCTACATGCCTGAGACCAGAAGTAAAAGGTGGCTGGTACCAATGCCAACTACTCAGAAAGGAATCAAAATTGGAGATCCTCTATAGATGGGAGAAAAATGTGGAACAAAACTCAAAGTCATTAAAAAAAAAAAGGCCGGGCTTAATGGTCTGACAAAGACTGGTAAAACCCCTGAGAAGATGGCCCCAAATCACCTTCGGGACTGGAATTGAACTCAGTCCCATGGCTTACCTCTCAGCCAAACAACAGATAGGCCTACGAGCTGAACACCTACACCAGGGAGATGCACGGCTTAGAACAATCACCATGGGAGATCAGAGGGGCAGCACTTGAACAGGGAGAAAGGTAAGGAGCAGGAATGCACCGGCATGAAGGACACAGGGAGAGGGTGACCACAGGGAGGAAGTGGGAGGAGAGATGCTACGCTGCGGGGAATGTAACCCGTATCACAAAACAAAATGTATGCGTGAACCGTTGAGTGTAAAATGAATCTGCTTTGTAAAATTTTACCCAAATTGCAAAAAAAAGTTGGTTTTTTTAAAAAAGAGAATCCTTAGTTGCAGCCGTGTCTTTGATGCACAGTACAGAACAGTCCATTCAAAACTGAGCTGTCTGTTGGGAGCCTGGAGAGAGGCCTAGGTCTTCTAACTGCTTATTGTTGTACTTATTAAGAGGCCCACTATGCATTTTTGCCCCAGCAGAGGACAATTTTAATTATGCTTGTAATGAATATGCAGGGAAAAACACAGTGAGAGACCAGTATCTCATGTGGCTAGCAGCACACTAGGAAGAATGTATCTGCAGTTTGTCTCTGACTATAAATACTATTCTCTTGCCAAAGTAAAGAAATACATACTTAGAAATAAATCAGTATTTGTATCGATCTTTCTACCTATCCCTCTTCATATTTATCTGTGTGTGTTTTGATTCCATAGAAGACTTTTTCGGTTCCCCTGCTTAAGGAAGTCTGAAAACCATTGTTCTATGACTTGCCTGCATTTGCCTAGACGTTGTCAAGGCTTAAGATACTCAATTTGCCCATACTTTTATTATTGTCAATTTCAGAATTATTTATGTAGCATGCTGAAAACGACCTTGTCTCCCTTACTTTGGTCACGTTCTCAGGAGGGACAAATCCCTGGAAAAGGACATTGTGCTTGGTAAAGCAGAGGGTCAGTGAAAAACAGGACTAGCCTCATAAAAGGAGCTCTGGTAGCATAGTGGCTAAGGCACTTGACTGCTAACCAGAAGGCTGGCTGTTCAAACCCAACAGCCACTCCTCGGAAGGAAGGGTGGGCAATCCTACTTCCGTAGTGATACTGCCTCGGAAACCCAAGGAGGGGTCACTATGAGTCGGGCCAACTCGACGGCAAATAACAACAACAACAACAGCAGCCTCATAAAGATGGTTTGACACCGTGGCTGCAACAATGGGCTCCAACGGTAATGACTGTGAGACCGGCAGCTCAAAGAGATACAGTCGCCCAGAGTCACAAAGTGAGGAGCAAAGTGTGGCTAGAATTTGAAGTCCTTTCTCTCGGCTTCAAAAACTATTGCCCTTTCTTCTCTGCCATGTTGCTTCCCACACCTGACCACAGCCTGCTCCTGGCTCAGGAGAATGACCAACGAGCTTACTCACTGTTTTCTTTGATATCGAACTTGGGCCCCGTTTTCATGCCACCTCACCTACCATGGTGCTTTGTCCCACCCCTTAGATTTACAATGGAATTTTGAAACTGTCTGAGCCCTGATGCCTCAACAATTAAGTGCTCCACCTTATAACCAAAGGGTTGGTGGTGGTTCCGACCCACTCAGCAGTGCTAAGGGAGAAAGATCTGTAAAGATTACAGCCTAGAAAACCCTATGAGGTAGTTCTATGTGTCACACAGGGTTGCTATAAGTCAAAATGGACTCAATAGCGTCCAAAAAAAACATTAAGTGGCCCTCCTGGTTTTGATGGGCAGGGTCTTCCTTCAGGCTGTGCCCATGAGAACAGGGCTCCTCCTCATACCTGACTGGACCGCAGGCCAGCCTTGTCCTCAGAGTTATCTCCACATCCTGGCATTAGCCGACCCAGCCAGAGGGCAGAAGAAGGCGGTGCAACAGCAGCCATTACAAACTCGTTAAAATAAAATCCTAACTTTCCTTTGGTCTCCTGTTCAGCAGTAATTCACTTAGTGGAATTAGTTTGTTCTTATTTAGAGCAATACCCCTGACTCATGGATGTTTCCACGAGCCAGATTTCATGGTCTGCGTCAGAAAGCTCTCCAAATCCTTGTAAGTTGTGTTTTATTCTGTACCATACATTCTTGAATGCTCATGGGGCTTATCCATAAAACTCCCTCAGATGGCTGATTTTTCTCTCTGTTCCCACCCCCGAGTTTGGAGAATGCAGATCATTTTAAATGCTGGGTTGAGTCCAGCCCTTTAGATCCAGAGCACGGAACTCAGATTATCATAAACTATCTTGGCAGGGTGCCCCAGGCTGCTTGCTGCCCTGTCTTGCTGATTGCGTCACAGTCACCCTGATGACTCTTCTCGTGGGCTGCCCCAGCTATGATCTTTCTCACTTCCGGCCTTTGGAGGGACCAGGCCCTTGCGCCATTGGTACTTCCGTTTGGCAGCCAGGTCTCTGTTTGGGGAAATCTTGCCTCCCAGTTCTTTTTTGTGTGTGTGTGTGATTTGGGTGAAGATTTACAGATCAGATTCACTTTCCATACAGCAGTTCATATACACTTTGTCTCATGACATTGACTGCAGTTTACCACAATGCAACACCTCCCCTCCCACTTCCTCCCCATAGTTACTCCTTCCCAGTGTCCATCCCTCCATGCACTCCTGCCCCCTGAGCTGTCTCCCTGTGCATAAGCAGCTCTTCTTTCTCTCATGATTGTTCTCTCCAAGGAGTGTGGCTACCTCAGGTAAATGTTCAACTCATATGCCTGTTTTTTGTTTGACTGGAAACCACGGGTGTGGATTCAATTCCAGACCTGAAGGGGAGCTAGGGGCCATAGTCTCAGTGGTTCCACCAGGCTCTATCAGACCAGCAAACCTGCCCCCCCCCTTTTTTTTTCTCCAAATGATTTTGAGTTTTGTTCCACAATGTTCTCCCTTTCCATCAAGGATCTCCTACATAGATCCCCTTCCAAGTGGATGACAGTGGTAGCTGGGCACCATCTAGTTCTTCTCATAGCTGTATTACTGCCTCCCAGTTTTTGACCCTCCTTGACTTCTCTGTTACTACCTTTTTAGCTCTAGCTTTACTTATGGTGTTAGTTGCTACCCAGTTGATTCCAACTCATGGTGACCCCATGTGTGCTGACTAGAACTGCTTCATGGGGTTTTCAGGCTGTGACAGTTGAGAAGCAGATTGCCAGGCATAGCTTCCCAGGTGCCTCTGGATGGGTTTGAACCACAATATTTTGACTCATAAGAGAGTGCTCAACCATTTGTCAATCTACAATTTCACCTCCTTGCTAGAAGGAGGAAGTTCTCCTGGTTGTCTCTGACCATTGGTTCCCTGGCCCAGCTTTCCAGATATGCTCCTAGAAGCTCTATCTCTCCGCGGGTGATTCAGCCTGGCTCCACTCACACCTTCCCTGCCAGTGCTGATGAAGACCTAGGTTTCTGATCAGTGATGCTCTTGGTCAGCTGGCCCCATCAGGAGCAGTGAGTTTCTTGTGCTTCAGAATTCTCATACTAAGGTTACTAACTAAACTAAAATGCCCTATTCTCAGGCCATTTGCATTTTATAAGGCATGACTTCTAGAACATTCCTAAAAGAAGTCACAAGGCAGGCAGATACCAAGATTAATGAAGTTTTTCTTTTCTTTTTTTTTTTTTCTCCTATCACACCATGCACAAGAATAAACTCCAAATGGAGGAGAGGTTTAAATGTGAAACATGAAACCATACCTGTGCTGAGATAAAACACAGCTAAATTCCTGTATATTATGGAGAAGAGGGAAAAATTTTCCAGCTAGGACTCAAACTCCAGATGTAACAAAGAAAATATGGAATTCAAACACTTTTTGAAAGAAAAAAGATCATGAGTAACGTCAAAACACAAAAGTGGTTGCAACATACATCACAGACAAATGGTTAATACCCCTCATATATGAAGAACTCATAAAGATCATGAGAGAAAAAGAAAAACAACTTGACAAGAATACTGGCAAAAAGATA
>NW_006921625.1:14761410-14789320 GCF_000298275.1 Orycteropus afer afer | reverse complement strand
TTGTCTGATTCAAAATGGCCAAAACCAGTCCATTTCAGCTCACTAATGCCAAGGATATCAATCTCTATGCATTGCATTTCATTTTTGACAACTTCCAATTTTCCTAGATTCATACTTCATACATTCCATGTTCCAATGATTAGTGGATGTCTACAGCTGTTTCTCTTCAATTTGAGTGGTGCCACATCAGCAAATGGAGGTCTCGAAAGCTTTAACTTATCCATAGGAGTACGGCTGGGTTTACTCAAATGATGCAGCTCTTTCCCAGTCCTGTTTTGAGAGCCTTCTAACGTAATCGGACTATTAATAAAGTTGCATGGTAATGTATCAAACAGTGTTTTTTGCTATTCATAAGGTTTTCCTTGGCCAATTATTTGAGAAGTGGACAGCCTCCTCCTTCTTCCTAGTCTTACTCAGTCTGTAAGCTGGACTGATACCTGTGCATCATGTGCATCCCGTTGGGTTAGAAATACCAGTGGTTCAGCCTCAAAACTCACATCAACACGTCACCACGGTAGGACAAACCGACAGACAAGTTTGCCTCCCTGTTGGAAACCTCGTACCACCCTTACCTGGGTCCCTGCAGCTGACTCCTCCTCTGTTCAGATTCCTAGGCCTTTTAATCCCCTTTCTCCCGCTCTCCCACCTTGCTGCTTTGGGCATGCCTGAGTTCCTCTCCTCACCTGGATCCCTGCGGCTGACTCTGTTCTTTGGTAGTAGTATTAATATAATGATTTTGAAACCTTGTATTGTAGTATTAAGGAAATAAGTAAACATATTGCTATTGGAAAAAGGGATAAAAACCCATAAAACCAAATCTATTGCTGTGGAGTTGATTCTGACTCATAGCAACCCTACAGGACAGAGTAGAACTGCTCCATGGGGTTTCCTATGCTGAAATCTTTCTGGAAGCAGACTGCCACATCTTTCTCCCTGGAGTGGCTGGTAGGTTCGAACCACTGACCTTTCAGTTAGCAGCTGAGCACTTAACCACTAAGGCACCTGGATATGAAATGGGAGATAAATAGAAAAAATTGGTACAATTTTTTATTAGAGTTGAAGGCAACAGGTGTGTGTGGGTATGTATGTGTGTCCTGTTCCAGAAATGGAGGATTGAGGGGGCAAGTGTTAGACCTAGGTTAGACCTCTGGAGGACAGGAGCTGAATTAGGTAGGTACTGAAAACAGTGTGAGAGAACAGGCTAGTCGCAACTAAATTTGGTTTACGGGCGGTGTGTGTGTGAATAGATGGAGTAGTGGATGCGTGTTGTGTTGTGTGCTATCAAGTAAATTCTTAGTCATAGTGACCCTATATGACAGACAACTGCCCCATAGGGTTTCCTAAGCTGAAATTTTTATGGGAGCAGATATCCAGGTCTTTTCTGCCTCAGAGCCTCTAGTGGGTGAGAATCAAAGACCTTTCAGTTAGCAGCTGAGAGCTTGCCATTGCACCACCAGGGCCCTTTAGTGGATATTGAAACCAAACCCACTGCCATTGAGTCCATTTCAATTCATAGTGATCTTACAGGACAGAGGAGAACTGCCCCATAGGGCTTCCAAAGCTGTAAATCTTTATGGAAGCAGACTGCCTCATCTTTCTCCTGTGGAACAGCTGGTGGGTTTGAACTGCTAGCCTTTGGTTACCAGCCAATTTCTTTAACTAGTGCACCACCAGAGCTTCATTCGTGGATTTGTAGGGTAGTGAAATTAGTCTGCATGATACTGTAATGGTTGCTGCATGACATCATGCATTTGTCAAACCCATAGATCCGTACAACACAGAGTGAACCCTAATGTAAACTGAACTTTAGTTAATAATAGAGGAAACTGGAAGGGTGGGGAGAGGGAGCACATGGGAACTCTCTGTACTTTTTGCTCCATATTTTCTGTAAACCTATTATTTATAAGAAAGAAAACTTACAAATGGAGCGAGATGAAGTCACAGGAATTGAGATCCTGTTTTCAGTACATTGTGGGAGGTAACTTGGTCGAGTGCAAAGAGCCTGGCCTCTGAGGACCAGCAAAATGACTTGAATTCTGTCATGCCTTGTCCTTCACTTTGTCCATCTGGACAACCGGACCTCTTTGAGCTTCAGATCCCTCTATTGTGTGAGAAACCATTACCAATTTTCCAGGGTTGTTGGGAGGACTATATGATAGATGTATATAAACCACAGAACACAGTTCAAGTGCACAGAAAGTGGAAATTAGCATGACCATTGCTGTGCATAAATTGGAGTCACTTAAGCCCACTGCTGGAGGGAGGTACTGGTACATATGGTTTTCCTGGAAAATCTATATTGAATGTTCTAAGACTGTCCCTATTCTTTAAATCATCCATCCCACTTCTTGGCATTTATCTGGAGGAAATAGTTGAAATGTTCCCAGAGAGTTAGGGATAAGGATGTTCATTTTAACATGATAAATAATTTTAAAATTGGAAGAAACAAAAGTATAGTTAAATTAAATTTCTTAAACCTGCACAATGAAATTCTAGGGAAACATAACAATAAGCTGTAGAACAATAGTTTTCAAACCTCTTTAGCAGGAGAACCTAAAGATTCCTATATGACATTTACTTATATAGACACAGAAATAAATAAATAGATAGATAGACGGTAGGATTTATTTGTAACTCAAAATAATTACTAAGACAACATTTCATGTAAAGAGCTGAATATCATCAATTCCTATTTTCAGAGTAGGGGAATGAAAAACAAGTTCTGGAGTCAGAAATAGCTCTGTATTCCATTCTACCCTCTAATAGCAATGAGATCTTGGTGAAAGTATTTAATCTGAGTCTCATTTCTGTCTGGAAGGCGTGTAGAAGACTTGGAAATGGGTAGAGTTTACTGGTATCCTCTCAGAGGAATGCTGGGCAGTGTGTAAACCAGTAGTTCTCAACCAGGGAAGATTATGCCCCAGGGAACATTTGGAAATGCATGGCTATAGTTTTGTTTGCCACAACCTGAAAGTCGCTACAGAAATCTATGGAAACCTCTTGATGGACAGGATAGCCTCCACACCAAAGAGTTATGTGGCCTGAAATGAGATTAAGGAAACCTGGCCTAAACAGGTCATCCAGGGTTATCTGATTCTCCAGAGGTCTGTGCCTTCCGCTGCCTTTGAGCTACAACTCTGTACATTGTAGAAAGTGCTAGTGATACAGATGATTCTTTTCCGTACACGTGTAAGTGAACTTGCCCTGATAGAGATGAAGCTGATTACCTACTCATTGCCTCCCAATGGATTCCAACTACAGGACACAGTAGAACTTTCCCAAAGGGTTTCCAAGGAACTCTGGTGCTCAGTGGGTTAAGCACCCAGCTGCTAACTGAAGGGCCAGCAGTTCGAACCCACCAGCCACTCCACAGGAGGAAGATGTGGAAGTTTGCTTCCTTAAGGTTGCTATTGTGCTCGGAAGGAAGATAGGGCAATCTACTTCCATAGTGATACTGCCTCGGAAACCCAAGGAGCGGTCACTATGAGTCGGGTCCGACTCAACGGCAAATAACAACAACAACAACATTGTTGTTAGGTGCCCTTGAGTCAGCTACAACTCATAGCGACCCTACGTACAACAGAACGAAACATTGCCTGTTTCTGCACCATCATCATGATACTTGCTGTGTTTGAGCCCATTGTTACAGCCACTGTGTCAACCCGTCTCGTTGAGGGTCTTCCTCTTTTTTCGCTGACCCTCTACTTTACAAAGTGTGAAGTCCTTTTCCAGGGATTAGTCTGTCCTGATAACATGTCCAAGGTGTGTGAGATGAAATCTCACCATCCACTTCTAAGGAGCATTCTGGCTGTACTTCTTCCAAGACAGATTTGTTTATTTTTCTGGCAGGCCACGGTGTATAAAATGTTATTTTCCAACACCATATTTCTAATAAATCAATTATTCTTAAGGCTTCTTTATTCATTGTCCATCCTCCATATGAGGCGTTTAAAAATACCATGGCTTAGGTCAGGTGTACGTTAGTCCTCAAAGTGATATCTTTGCTTTTTAGCACTCACAAGAGGTCTTTTGCAACAGATTTGCATAATAAATCATCATTTGATTTCTTGACTGCTACTTTCATAGGCATTGATTATGGATCCAAGTAAAATGATATCATTGACAACTTCAATGTTTATCATGATGTTGCTTATTGGTCTAGTTGTGAGGATTTTTATTTTCTTTATGTTGAGGTATAATCCATACTGAAGGCTGTGGTCTTTCATCTTCATCAGTGAGTGCAATACAGATGACAGCCTTAGAACCCTGATGGAGCAGTTCTACTCTGTCCCGTGACACCCCCAGGAGTTGGAATCGATGACAACGGGCTTGGTAATCTTTACAGAAACAGACTGCCACATCCTCCTTCTGCAGAATGGCTGTGGGGTTTGAACCACCAGTCTTTTGGTTAGCAGTTGAACATGTGCCCACGAAGCCAGCAGGACTCCAAATTGATTATGTGGCTATTGACCAGGTTTGCATCTATAAGTGTCAGCATCCCTGATTGCCTTTCTATGTGTCTGTTCAGACGATTTTCCAACCTACATTTCACATAATATTGGTTGTCTCATTAATTAAGTTAAATAGAACCTTTGAAATGTGTATATTTGTATGAGAGTCTTTATCTTACCCATTTTTAAAAAAGTATGCTTAAGTTCTTTATTCTTCCCCCAACATACAGAACTGTTCTAAAAAGTATGCTTAAGTTCTTTTATCTATAAAAGAAGGGAGGAAAAAAATATGGCCACTCAAGATGACAATTAGATGAAAGTGGACCCCGTTAGAGACAGCACCAATCCTCAGTACTTGGTATGCGCTCAGCCAATGACACTTTCCTTCCCTTCCTTTCTTTCTGTCTTCTCAGGAAAACTATGAAACATATTGTTTGTCTTTAATACACCACAGATCTTTTTTGTCTTTTCTAGATAAATCTTTTCTTTTCCCTGCTAAAGTGTCTTAGAAGTGCTAGATCTCTGCCCTCCCCTCTAGTAAAATCTATTCACAGAAAGAGATATGATAACAATTATTTACACTCTAGAATAAATTTAATGTAACATGTCACCTTTTCCAGGGACTCTTGTTAAAAGAAGGGAGGCATCAACACACATTTTTTTCTTAGTAATTATCTATTAAGGAGGGGTTTTCTGATAATCTAGGCATTTCAGCACATGGGAAGCACCTATCCTATTACTGAGCCAATCTAAGGCATTAGTTTTCTTTAGTAACCATTGAGTCCAGCAGGCGATGATGATAAGCAGTTGTACTTGGATATAAAGGAGAAAGGTGTGACAATTTGCTTCCTTAAAAGTTATAGCCTTGAAAACAATATTGGGTAGTTCTACTCTGTCCTATAGGGTTACTATGAGTCAGAATCAACGCAAAGGCAATGGGTATGGTTTTTTGGTTTGGCTGGTTGCAAAGCAAAGTATGCATACTATATTTTCAAGATCACATGCAATGACAGCATACTTAAAGATGAATGAGATGGGAAAGGATTTAGCTTTTAGGAATTCTGTGGCCTTTTCAAAACATTTGAAAATGTAATATTTTCTAAAGGATTCCTTAATCATTCCTGCCTTGTCCACCATGGAAAAAAATATGTGATGTTTGCATTTTTTCTGGATTTCTGAATCTCTGCCATTTGGACTTATTTAGTAAACTCCCTCCTGAGATGTAATACAATGTGAATAAAACACAGCCTGATCCATAGCAAATACAAATCGTATCCATTTATCCTTTGGAGTACAAACTTCAACCGTAACTAAACGCAATATGCCGGCTCTTTTTGTGCTTTTTATGAACTTTTGAAGCAGGTTTGTGATGAATAGATTTTATAGGATTATGCAGTTATAGTTTGCTTTTAAATATTTCAGAAAGAAATCATAAACATGACCTCATATGTTAATAAATCAATTATGGGGTACTGTTTTATACATATGTTCAAAATATGACCCTATCCAAAGCTCCTTCAATGAGGACTAAGAAATAACTTTAAACTCTTACTTAGGACGCTCTGGTTTCCCAAACACTCTGTTTGGAATTCTGCAGCTCCATATAAAGGGAATCAACTTAATGCATATGGTTTCTAATAGTCAGTATATTGAAGTCATGTGGAGGGTGTGACTTTTGCTCCTTATCAGACTGCTTCTCACCATACTTCTTCCAACTTGAAGCAACAGAGTTGAGAGAAAGAGAAAGAAGCCTGTCTGTTAAGTGGATTGAGTCGCTGGTTCAGGCCCCTCAGTAGCCCACGTTCTCAGTTCTAGTTTGTTTTTTTACATTTGTATTACTCTTGGATACAAAAGGTCAGAAACCATAGCCCGAAGTTCCTTGCGTAGATGATTAGGATTTTTTTTTTTAATTGTGATTTGGGTGAAAGTTTACAGAGCAAATTCATTTTCCATACAACAGTTCATACACATTTTGTTTCATGACATTGACTGCAAGCCCCATAATGTAAAAGCTCTCTTCTCACTTCCTCCCTGTAGGATTTATCTTTTTAAGGCCACTTTCTCTATAACAGTTGAACTTTGAGAACCCACTGTTTGTTCATTTCTTGATGTGATCATTAAACAATAGGAGCTCTGGTAGTGTAGTGCCTAAAGCACTTGACTGCTGACCAGAACTGGTGGTTCAAATCCATCAGCCACTCCTAGGAAGGAAGGTTGGACAATCTACTTCCATAGAGATACTGCCTCTGAAACCCAAGGAGGGGTCGCTATCAGTTGGGGCCGACTCAATGGCACATAACAACAACAACAAGTAGAAAACAAACCAAGACTGTTTTATTATCTAGGAATATATTTTAAGACTGTATAAGTTAATATCTCCTTCCTCATCATTGATGCTTGGGCCTCATCACTCAATGTTCAATGACTTAAACAAAAACTGGTTTAGCAAATTCCTCTCTGGAAGTGGAAACATTACCACTTCCAATTGGGAACAGAAAGCCTCACCGCTACTCAAAACAAACAAACAATCTCACTTCTGTTGAGTTGATTACGATTCATAGGTGACCCTCATTGGGTTTCCAAGGCAGTCAATCTTTACCCAAGTAAATTGCCCCATTTTTCTTCCACAGAGCAGCTCATGGGTTTGAACCACCAACCTTCTGGTTAGTAGTCAAATGCCTTAGGCACTGTGCTACCAGAGCTGCATACCACTACTAAAAGCTACTTTTAAATCATTGCTAATAAGCATTAATTCATTTTAGCTAACCAACATTAAAAAAAAAAAAAAAAAAAAAAGAAGGAAGAAGAAGAAAATTAAAAGTCTAAAACAAAACCTAAATCAAACTCACTGCCGTTGAGTCAAAACCAACTCATAGCGACCCCTTCTTGGGTTTCCAAGGTGGTATCTCTGTGGAAGTAGATTGCCCAACCTTCCTTCTGAGGAGTGGCTGGTGGGCCTTCTGGTTAGCAGTCAAATGACTTAGGCACTATACCACCAGAGCTCCCCCATAAAGATTACAGCCAAGAAAATCATATGGGGCAGTTTCACTCTGTCATGTGGGGTCACTGTGAATCATAATCAACCCCATAGCATCCAACAACAACACTGTACGCACTACAAAATCCTGTGTTCAGATCTTTATGCCTGTAAGACTGGAATCAGAGTTTTAATTCCTTTACTTCAGAGCACTGAATGGTTAAACCAAAGGTTGCAAATGTGTCTGCCAGCCAGGACAGATAAAGGGCTGGAACAGACCTCCAGTAGAAGGGTCTGTGGCAGTAGACAGGAGGTAGGACTGTAGCAGATGAGAGAATGAATCCCTCGCTTGAGACATGCAAATATGCTTGTCTTTCCTGCTACTTTGCCCGATGAATAAAATAGCTGTGCTGCCTGATTGGGACCAGCATCTCCCAGCTTGCTGTCTGTGATCTAAGCCATGTGGACCACCTGCTAAGTATTCTTCCAAGTTGGAGAACACTCAGCTCCTTCAAAACCCTCCCTGTGTTTTGCTTCTCCTCTTTGTTGTTTGTTCCTTTGCTTTCGCGTTAGCAGAGCAGCACTTCTCTCTACATTCACTCTTCTCACTACATTCTGCTTCCATGGAAGTCAGCTTCTTGTTTGTTCACTAAGGACACAGAGGCTTTAAATCTCAGCCTATCAAAATGAAAAGAACCTGAAATATCCATTCACCCAGCTCTGCCTACTGCATGGATGTCTTCTTCATTGTTTCCGTGCCCATTCTTGGAGAAACTCCAGAGCACACCTTTCAGAAGAAACTTCATACTCTTCTTCAAAGCATACTCTCACCTTCTCTTCTTGAGGGCAAGTCTTCCAGACTCTTTGGTTTTTTCCTTGCATGACTTGTTTGCTATCTCTTGGGCCACTCTTTAAGAATGAGAATCCCAGACATTCAATTCAATTCCACAAGGAGTGACTGAATTTCCACATGATTCCTGGGAGAGTGGAGGTTATAAAGACAAGCAAGACATAGCCTTTGCCAGGGAAGACACTTGCCCAGAAGGCATCAGGAAAATAGCTTTTTTGCTTCCTTGGTGTTAGATGAAGTGTCAGCACTAGAGGAGCAGGGAACTTAGTGAAGAAGATACATGGATGGGAAATAAGCTCATGAAACAAACACTCAGCATCAATAGCCCTCAGGAAAATACTAATTAAAGCCACGACGAAATTCCACTACACACCTTCAGAATCCCATCAGGCTTCCAAGGCTGTAAATCTTTACAGAAGCAGACCGCTTCATCTTTCTTCTGCGGAACAGCTGGTGGGTTTGAACTACTGACCTCTTTCTTGGTTGGCAGCCAAATGCCTTAACCACTATACCACCAGAGCTCCTTATAAAGGGATACTACTCAGTAACGAAAATGAATGAATTATTGATATATGCAACAATATGAGTAAATCTCAAAATACTATGCTGAGTGAAAAAGCCAGACAAAAATAAAGGATATATTGCACAATTTCATTTATATAAAATTCTAGAAAACACAAACTAATCTGTAGCAATGGGCAGCACAAGGGAAGGGGCTGTTTGGGGTAGGCAAGAGGGATTACTAAGGAGTCTAAAGAAACTTTTAGAGGTTTTTGATCATCCTAATTGTGGTGATGGTTTCTCAGGCATAGACATCTGTCAAACTTTATCAAAATGTACACTTTAAATCTGTGCAGTGCATTCTATGTCAACTATACCTCAATAAAGCTAACAATAAAAAGGATAAATGTATTTAATATATTTTTTTTTTTTTAAAAAAAAGGATATTGTGTAATTCTTCTAATCAGTGGGATATACAATTACTGGCCAAAACATTGCCTAATACCAAGCCACAGGACTGCTTCATTTAGGAGACAAAATGCTGTCACTTAAACAACCAGTTCATCTCCTCTACTTCACCCTCTAGCACTGAACCACAGATGCTGCAATTAGCATTATTATCATACACCATGGGTAGCTGAATCAAGTCTCTACTTCCTCCTCTCCCATGAAAGATTCTTCAAAGCCTCTGTTTGCCTGAGTCACTAATTCAAATCCAGGATGATTGAACTTGATTCATGGAACCTAGGTATCAGATGCCCTAGTCTCGAGTCTGCGGAAAAAAGTAGCTGGCATTTTCACCTCCTATACTGTTTTCCTGATGCCTTGTGGACAAGTATCCTTCCTGGCAAAGCTTATGTCTTGCTCGTCTCTATAAGCTCCACTCTGCCAAGAATCATGTGGGTGCTCAGTCACTCCTTGAGGAATTGAATTGAATTATATCATAGTTAGCTATATCTCTCCCTCTCCCATCCCCTTCTAAATCCCTTTTCAGCCCGAAGACTTAGCTACTTCCTGAGTTCATTCTTGAGTTGAGTGAAGACCAAGTCTCCTTTATCTGGCTATGTACACAGAACCTCCTCCTACAACACCAAAACCTTCCTATAGGTAGACACCTCAAGTTTGCAGAACTGCCAAGGCCTAAGAAACTCAACATGAGTGCTTCCAGCTCTTCTTGGACAAATGGACCACCAGTTAGGATGATAAACTGAATTAGGCCAAAAGAAGTTTACAGAGAACACAGAGATTGTGGATACACCCCCACCATGCATCAACTCCTCAAAAGAAACAAACAAACAAAAAAAAAAAACAAGTCACTGCCATCGAGGCAGTTCCAACTCACAGCAACCCCTTGGGTTTCCAAGGCAGTAAATCTTTATGGAAGTAGATTGTCCCATCTTCCTTCCACGGAGTGGCTGGTGGGTTTGAACCACTGATCTTCTGGTTAGCAGCCAAATGCCTATCCACTACACCGTCAAGTCATACTCTGTCTTTATTATCTGCAGGACTTCAAACAAGATGGCTGAGACCAACAGAGGTCTGTTTTCCTGCCGCCCAGCTTCCATTCACCTTTCTTCTTGCGACCACACCCTGGCTTTCTTCTGGGTAATTGTTTTGGTTCTTTAGTGCTGCTATAACTGATACACCACGAATACATGGCTTTAACTAACAGGGATTTATTCCCTTACAGTTTAGGTGGCTAGGAGTCCAAGTTAAAAGTGCCAGATCCAGGGTCTGGGTGAAGGTTCCTCGACTTAAGCTTCAGCTCTGCCTCCTGTTCCAAGCCCACTAGAGCTGGAGGCATTCTCTGACTCACACAGCTGCTAGCTGCTGAGGCAGATGAACCCAAGACTGACAAGTAAAATGGCACAGTCCCAAGATTAGCAAACAACACAGCAGGCTACTAGTTCAAGTCCAGAAACCATCCCAAGATCAGCAGGCAACATAGCAGGCCACTGATGACTCAGCCCAATGAAGGATCCAGATGCGCCGCGAAGCTAGAGACCTTTCTTAAAGCATCTCCTCATATACTGGAAGCAGACCACATCCTGAAGGCAACTAATTAGCTGCTCACATCAGATTCTACCATGGAGTTAATTACACCACATTTAATCTCATTATGGGGAATAACTGCATCCAGCGCCCCGCCACCCAAAACCGTGGCCCGGCCAAGTTGACACACAACTTTAACTACCACACCAACCCTCCCTCAGTTTTAGCTCACATGCTCCCAGAGTCTTTGTTCCTGGCTCAACATGTACCATGTGACCAGGGCTGAATCTAGTTAGCTCAACATGTTCTTAGACAGGTGGATGTCCTGTGTTGGTGGATATAGTAAAGCACTGACCTCTTTGTTAATGTTTGACCCTTGACATCTTCCCCAGGTCCCCTCCCTGCTACATCTCCTCTAGCCCCACTACCTGTGTGACTGAATAAGAGAGACACACGTGCACTTTCACCTCTTACAGGTGGGAATTTCAAATAGTACAGCCTCTAGCTTGCCCTAGGGAACCTCCACCTGGGCTAGACCCCCAAAGGCACCTGCCTGGCTTCCTTCTTGCTCCGTTCCAGACTGAATCTGAACCTTTCTCCTTGGAGAATCCTTTTGCTGTTTATTGTGTGATAATAAACTTTGTCGCATCATGTGGTGTTGATGTGTCATTTGTCCCTATAACCAAAACAACCAAACTCACTGCCGTTGAGTCGATTCAACTCATAGCAACCCCTCCTTGGGTTTCCGAAGCAGTATCACTACAAGTACATTGCCCAACCCTCCTTCCGAGGAGTGGCTGATGGGTTTGAATCACCAGCCTCTGGTTAGCAGTCAAATGCCTTAGGTAGTATGCAAGGCTGGCTTCAAATGATTGACCAATTGAAAGACTGACTAGATGGATGAATACCTCTTTACCTTGGCAAGGGCCTTCACACAGGAGCTCTGGTAGTGTAGTACCTAAGGCACTTGACTGCTAACCAGAAGGCTGGCGGTTCAAACCCACCAGCCAGTCCTGGAAGGAAGATGGGGCAGTAAGTTGGGTCCCATTTGATGGCACATAACAACAACAACAACAGGGCCTTCACATATAGGTGTCACACCTGTCCCACTGCCTGTTGTTATGGAGGAGAAGCAGCCTCAGGCTTGAGCCCTTCCTTTGAGACTTGCAGCCATGTGACAAACCAGATCCTTCCAGCCGCTAAACTTGCTTAATATTCCAATTCAAGTTTACTTTTCTCCTCATTCTAAATCACACCAAGTACATTAATTCCCCAAATTTAGTTCTGACTCTTAGTGAGAAGAAAATAAGATTCTAAAATAGAGAGTTCAACCCCTTAGCTGAGACGAACCCTTACAAGATGTGTTTTTTTATTTGATTATTTGTTGACCAAAATCACAGCTTTGTGTATATGGTTTGAAAGAGAGTACAAAGAGGATTTTGATGGCAACCACTATTTACTTTGGGCTGTACGTGGCAGAATTTTATTTACGATGATAGGAATGTCAGTCTGATAACACAACTGCAATTTCTCTAGCTATTTACCTTTAAATCTCAGTATTACACTTGCTACAGATGATATATGAAAGTAAAATATTTGCACAGTTGTGTGATTTAGTCCAGAGCAGCGACAGTACCTACACGTAAGGGAGGGGAAGACGTTCACACTGACCTTCGCAGGACCAGCATCTTGGTAGGAGAGACACTAACTATAGTGCTGTGTGTGCTCTGTGGCCATGTCCCAAGTTAGGTCAGTGCCCCAGCGACAGCTATTGACAAGTCCTGCTGGACTGTGACATAATCAAAATCTCAGCTTCTGTATATTGAGGGTCAGAGACATAGCTGACAGGCCAACTTTTTAATTTGTCTAAGTTCCTTGCTGTGTTCACACAGTTATAGGCACAACTTAAGAAAGGACTTTTCCTAAATCACTGAGATTCTTGTGTTCTACTTGATAAGGTTGTGTTACTGGGGTAGCTTACATGTTGGAGTGTTCTTGGAATCCACCAGTATTTCAGATACGAGCAGGATCACCCATGGTGAACAGGTTTCAGGGGAACTTCCAGAGTAAGACAGACTAGGAAGTAAGACCTATCTATCTATTTCCAAAAATTACCCACTGAAAGTCCTGTAGTTCACACAGAACTGCGTCTGATACAGTGCTGCAGGATGAGCCCCCTAGGTTGGAAGGCAACGATGAACTCAAACATGCCAGCACTCATGAGGGTGGCACAGGCCTGGGCAACAGTTCTTCTGTTGCACATGAGTTTCCCATGAGTCAGACCAGGGACGGATCACCCAACAGGCAAGGGAAGTATGTGCTTAGCGTGTCAACAAAACAGACAGATGAGTCATCTGAAGCAAAAGTCTATTAGATGCCAAGTAGATGGGACACAGGGAAAAGCCACTATCACAGAAGGGAGCCGGCAGGGCACTGAATGAAATTGATACCACCTCCAGTGTGTGAGAGTGTGCCAGAAAGAATAACGTTCAGGCAGGGTCATGAGGGGACCCACGCACAAGGGTGTTTAAGCTATGAGGCCCCTACCACTTCAACACCTTCATTGACATCTATCTCCTAACGTCCTCTCCTGTGTAATTGAAACTCTTTATCTCAGTAAGTCTCTTGGGAGTATACTATTTCTTTCTAATATACAAGAGGTGGGGGTGGGCTGTGGAGTCTAACTCTTGCTATATTCACTCAATATGCAACTGTATATTACATGACTGCCTATTGGGCGAGGATAGATTATATTAATAAATAACAGGTCTCTGATCCGTTCTGAGAGAACCATCTTGTACATCCACATCTGTGGATCTGGCAACTCCAGCCAGGAGGACCAACAATGCTCTTTGCCATGTTACAAACACAAGGGTTTGATCTTGTGCTCCAAATGGGAACTCCAGTCCCAAACGCCAAAGCAAAGGAACTCGAATAAGTTGATTACTGCAATGAATTCAGTCAAGTTAGTTTTTAACTGTATAATATTTACACAAGGAGCTCTGGTAGCGTAGTGCCTAAGGCATTTGACTGCTAACCAGAAAGCTGGCTGTTCAAACCCACCAGCCACTCCTCAGGAGGAAGGTTGGGCAAGCTACTTGTAGTGATACTGCCTCAGAAACTCAAGGAGGGGTCGCTGTGAGTTGGGTCTGACTTGATGGCACATAACAACAACAGTATTTACACAAAGGTATGTTCTAAGTTTTGTAAACAATATTTATAACTTTAACTTAAAATATGTCTGGCATACATGTAGATGCAACATAGCATACAATTTAATATAATATTTACATGAGTAATAATATAATACTTAATAGCCTACTGCCTTCGAGTTGATTTTGAAGCATAGCAACCCCCATTGGGTTGCCAAAGTGATAAATCTTTACAGAAATAGATTGCCTCATTTTCCTTCCACAGAGTGACTGGTGGGTTTAAACCATCAACTTTCTGGTTAGCAGTCAAACGCCTTAAGCACTGTACCACCAGAGAAAAATACTGGAAATATTCACATTTATCTAACATGAAAAGTCTTAATTCATGTATCAAGTGAGTTTCACTTTCTCGTCTGCTGGGCAGAACACAATGCTTGATATTACCCTATATATGCCAATAAACAAGACATTTGGAACATTAATAGGACCCAAAATTCAATATTCATTTATTGGGCAAAACACGCTTCTGTTTTGCAACAATGAGTGCAGTTCTAGATTCATCATCCAAAGAAGCAATAAAGGATATTTATCAGAACATTACATTTGTATTTTCCCAGATTATTTACATATCTCCTCAAGGAAATAAATGAATACTTAGATAATAAAAATTACATAAATACATTTTATTTTCCAATTCCCTTCAGACAGCCTTACATTTAACAAATTGTTTGATATTGTTAAGACTTGCAAAACAAACTTGCTCATCGAGAGTGGTGCTATTATTACATCAATTATGTATGTATCTCTGAATATGGGAGTTGAATCATTCTATACAGAAATAAAATGTAGATTTTATGAATGTTGTATACAGTAACAGTTTTTCTTTTTCATTTTGGACTGATTGGGTACAGCCTGACTTACGTTCAATTCCCTCATCAACCAGAGAAGAATGCCCAAGTAGCACTACAATCATGTGACTCATGACATAGATGGGTAGCCAGGTATTTCTAGGCAAGGGGAAATGTGCCCATGATCACATATAGGATTGGCAGACGATGTTTATACATGCATATTTGTATGTGCTGTAAGAATGTCCGGGTATATAGTGGAGCTGACAAGAGACAAGATTGTGGTGGCTTCTTGGCCACAGCCACCTACCCTGAGAGAGCAAGTAGTTGGACCTTTGGGCTCAGGACCATGGTAGCAGGGGACATCAAGCTCAATTGGCATAAGATATTACACAAAAACATTGTTCCACATCCTACTTTGGTGAGTAGCAACTGGGGTCTTAAAAGCTTGCAAGTGGTCAACTAGATGCAATGATGGGTCTCTCCTCACCCAGAGCAAAGAAGAATAAAGAAAAGCAAAGACTCATGAAAATAATTCGTTCAAGGGACTAGAAGACCATGTGATCCTCAGCCTATATGACCACGAGACCAGAAGAATTAGATTGTGACTGGCTACTACTGTCAATCTCTTGGAGGGGGATCAGTGCAGGAGATCCTGGATAGAGTGGGAGAACAATGGGGAACAGATCTCAAAATCATTAAAAAAAAAAAAGACCAGGTTTGTGGGTCTGATAGAGCCTGGTGAGTCCCCTGAGGCTATGGCCTCTAGTTACTCTTCAGGTCTGGAACTGAACTCACTCCTGTGGCTTCCAGCCAAGCAGTGGACAGGCAGATGGGGTGAACATTTACATCAGGTAGATACACTCCAAGGACAATTAATCATGGAAGAACAGAAGGGCAGTGTTTGCAAAGGCAGATAGCTGTGGGGACGGGCAGGAGTGCGTGGGAGGGAAGAACACAGGAAAGTGGCAACTACAGGGAAGAAGTGGAAAGTATTAAATAATAATAATAATGACTCAGAAGAGACTTCTTCCATTGAACACTTGAGTTTAATGGATCCAAATCATGCTAGTGCCAAAATTACTAATCCAAAAACCCACTGCCATTGAGTCAATTCCAACTCATAGCGACTGCCATTGGATTTCCAGGGCTGTAAATCTTTATGGAAGTAGATTGCTCCATCTTCCTTCCTGAGCAGCTGGTGGGTTTGAACCACTGACCTTCTGGTGAGCAGCTAAATGCCTTATCCACTGCATCACCAGAGCTCCTTGAAATTACCAATAGCAATATGAATATAACAGAATTTGTTCCAAATTCTGCATCCATTCCTGGCTGCAGTAAAAACAACAACAACAACAAAAATGATGTAGAAAGTGAAACTATTTTAGAATCTGAAATCGTCACATCTTCAGCCCCCTAAATAACAGAAATACATATCCTGCTTTGTGGAATAATTTTTACTACGAATAATGTAAATTATTGGATTGAAAGAGGATCAAGTGATTGTCAGCATCACAGTGGACTATTTGAAAATTCATGTAAAAAAAAATTCTGCATGGTAAACAAACAAGGTTCATAGCCAGAACATATTTCTAGGGTGCCAAGCTAATGGTGAAACTTGTAAGAGGGAGTAACTACTGTATTTTCCATCAGTTGACTCTATATTGTTTTGTTGGAAACTATTCTGTTGTAAATCATATAATTCTAAATTTGCTATGGATTGGCACAACTTGAATACAGTTGATAAACTCAAAAATGGTTCAATTCATAAAGATTGTATGTTGTCATATTTAAACTAGAGACGTGGTTTCGGCTTAACTCATGAACCGGAAACAAATTAATGAAGAACATCAGGACTGGAAAGCCATTTTGCAATGTATTATTGCTGTCATTATAACAATAGCTGAATATGGACTATCATTTTGAAGATGAAATTATTTGTTTGGGTCCCCACAAAATGGAAATTTTGGGGGGTCAATTTAACTTGTTGCTCACTTTGATCCATTTTAGCAGGTCATATCTCAAAATATGGTAACACAGGGAAGAGCAACCTTTTTTGTATGTCTAAAAAGCCGACTCGACGGCAAATAACAACAACAACAACAACAAAACAAAATTAAAAGAATGAATAAACTTAATAAGTAATAAGAAAGATGTTTTCCTGTGTTTTGTTGATTATGCAAAAGCATTCAGCTGTGTGGAACATAACAAATTACATAACATTGGGAAGAATGGAATTTCCAGAACACTTAACTGTGTTCATGCAGAACCTGTACATAGGCCAAGAGGCAGTCGTTAGAACAGAACAAGGGAACATTGCATGGTTTAAAGTCAGGACAGGTGTGTGTCAGGGCTGTATCCTTTGATCATACTTATTCAAGCTGAACAAATAATCTGAGAAGCTGGGCTACATGAAGAAGAGCATGGCATCAGACTTGGAGGGAAGCTCCTAAACAACCTGCGATATGCAGATCACACACCTTTGGTTGCGGAAAGTGAAAAAGACTTGAAGCATTTACTGATGAAGATCAAAGACTACAGTTTTCAGTATGGATTACACTGCAACATAAAGAATACCAAAATCCTTACAACTGGACCGACAAGCAACACCATGACAAACAAAGTAAATATTGAAGTTGTCAAGGATTTCATTTTACTTGGATCCACAATCAACACCCATGGAAGCAGCAGTCCAAACATCAAAGGATATATTGTATTGGGCAAACTTGCTACAAAATACTTCCTTAAAATGTTAAAAAGCAAAACTGTCACTTTGAAGATTAGGGTGTGCCTGACCCAGCCCATGATATTTTCAGTCACCTCAGAAGCATGTGAAAGCTGGACAATAAATAAGGAAAGCCAAGAAGAACTGAAGCATTTGAATCACAGTGTTGGTGAAGAATATCGAATCTACCATGGACTGCATGAATGAATGAATTTGTCTTGGAAGAAGTACAGCCAGAATGCTCCTTAGAAGTGAGGATAGCAAGACTTCATCTCATGTACTTTGGCCATGTGATCAGGAGGGACCAGTCCCTGGAGAAGGACACCATGCTTGGTAAACTAGAGGGTCAGCAAAGAAGAGGAAGACCCTCAACGAGATGAATTGACACAATGGCTGCAACAAAGGCTCAAACGTAGCCATGATTATGAGAATGAAGCGGGACCCGGCAGTGCTTCATTCTCTTGTGTGTGGGGTTGCTACGAGCGGGAGCAGATCCAAAAGCACCTCACCATAATAACAATAATTGATCAAATTTGATCAACTACTTTCAATGACATGAATATAACTTGATATTCCAGTTTGTCTGTAGATGCCATTCCTGCTTTTGTTCGTACAGAGCAGCTGAGCATTGTGTTAAGAGATGTATCTCCAATAGGTGTAAGACCTGCCAAGTGATGTATCACGTTTACTAGCTTAAAAGTCATATCAGTGAAGAAATTGCAAACCAAGTGTGTTACTATTTATAGGAAGTTGGCAAAATTGATTTTTCTAAGTGTAGAAACTAGTCCTATGACAATGCTGCCAATATGTCAGGGTGTTAGAAAGGGATGGAACAGAATGTGCAGAATGTGGGAAATGTGCCATTTGCATAGCAGGTGCTGTGCATTCACTTTCTTTTGTAGGACGTAGCACAGTCATTGTCCAGAAGCAGTTTATTTTTTTCTACTCTTCAGATACTCTACACATTTTTTTACCACCACTACTCACCAATAGACAGTTCTTAAAACATATTTAGATGATGATCAAGTATTAAAATGTCTTTCTCATACACACTGGGATGTGTGTGCTGTAGCAATGAGTTCAATCCTGGAATTGCACCCTCTCATTCTAGATGCCTCATAAAATATTGCTGAAGACCAGACACAAAAAGAAGATACTAAAAGAGACATTTGAAAACATCACCAACAAAATCCAAACACTTGAGTAAGTATTTATGTAGGTTATGTGGAATAATGTATTGCAGCATTTTCATCAGGTGAGCCAAAGCTCTACAAGATTCAAAAGTAAATTTAAATATATGCACAGATCTCTACTAGTCATTAACAGGATAGTTACATAACTTAAGAGAAAATTTTGAAAACACAACAAAACAAATACTGCCAAATACTGGTCATCAAGCAATTTGCCATTGCAATGTTGTCGCAACATTGATTGTTGAGACAACTAAGTTCACTGACTCATTTTCTTTGTTATAGAATATGTGGAATGTTCTTAATGGGGGAAAAATGTGGTATATAGTACAAATCTTAGACCCTGCATCCTCTAAAAATTTTATAATCTGGTCCATCTCATTCACTAGCATGGCATATGCCACTTTACCATTATAGTATTCAGTCACTAATGTTGTTGTTGTTGTTATGTGCCGTCGAGTCAAACCCGACTCATAGCGACCCCTCCTTGGGTTTCCGAGGCAGTATCACTACGGAAGTAGGATTGCCCAACCTTCCTTCCGAGGAGTGGCTGGTGGGTTTGAACCGCCAGCCATCTGGTTAGCAGGCAAGTGTCTTAGCCACTATGCTACCAGAGCTCAGTCACTAATATTATACCAAAATCTCAAAAAACCAAACTCACTGCCAGAGTCAATTCTTATTCATAGCTACCCCCAATGGGTTTCCAAAGCTGTAAATCTTTTCAGAAGCAGACTGCCCCATTTTTCTTCTGTGGAGTGGCTGGTGGGTTCAAACCACTGACCTTTTGGTTAGCAGCCAAATGCCTTAACCATGATACCACCAGAACTCCAGTCACATCTAAAAAGAAGTTACATCATGGGTAACTAAGACACACACAGATACATAGCTATAGATATGTGGATATACCCACCCCTTACTTTTCAACATGGTTTGGTTCCAAAGACCAGGTTGTAATGTGAAAATCAGCATTACACAAAAACAGAGGATGACCATATCAGGTCACAAAGTGGAGGATGACTACATCATTACATAAATGCCAAGTTATATCACCGCATAACTGCCAGATCATATCATTATTTAACTGCCAAATTACAACATTGCAGAACTGCCAAATCACATCATTACATAACTGGCAAACCACTGAAAACCACAGCCCAGTCCACTTGACACATAACTTTAACCATTACAGCCAGAGTTCCTCTCATCTCATACCTTCACCTTCATTACTTCATCAATAGTAGGACAGTAGATTTTTACCGTTGTTGTAAATGTGAAATGTTGGATAAAGAGACAGTCCATAAGCAAGGTGCCTACCCTTGCCAGTCCCATTCGCACCACTGGACCCACCGTTGCAGCTCTTCCAGGGAAAGAGGCAACTGAGGTGGATTTGGAGGAAGCCCCTCTGAGAGGGGCCCACAAGCAGCTGAAAGGATCAGGAGGAGGTGGGGACAAGGGAGACTGCTGCTGCTGCGCCCCTCTTAAGCACCTGGAGGCACAAGCCCTGCAGTGGGAAGGGTGCTGGGGGTAATTTGGAGCCTGCGGACTTCAGCAGAAGCCAGCTTTCCCTCCTGCTCCGTGGCCTGGCCTACTGAGCTCTCTTATAAGGAGCGGTTAGTCCCCAGGCTGTTGCCCTTGGATTCCAAATGCATCAAGACTCCTTGCTCATTTCTGTGGCGTCCTCCTCAGCCTGGGGGCAGCATCGGGTGCCTAGGGCCAAGGAGAGGGCAGCTGCAGGGGACATAGGCAACAAACCCTATCAACCCTCTTGACCTCCAGCCCCCCGTCGCCCGAGCCCCAGACCCGCCAACTGTGCCTCTAGTCCAGCAGCCGGGCCCCAGGTCTGCTCCCGTGCCAGCCTGGATGGCAAAAGCTTGGGGTCCAGAGCCCGGCAGTGCCGGCTGCACAGCTGCTCCGAGCACCTGGGCTCCAGGGCCGCCTCCTTCTCCTCTTCCTCCTGATTTTTCCCTGGTCTTCGGAACCCAGCCATGTTCATAGGTGAGGTGTATATACCTAACTCACACATCCACCAGAATGTGTAAGTAAACAGAGGAGGGACCTCCACATGCCTTAATCCAGCCCTGGTTGGAGCTGGCTTGGCAGCAACAATCAACAATCTCCTAAGTGCTACCTCTGCCACCCTTTGCGAGTTGAGCTAGTGCCCTTTCAAGAACTCCCTCCCTCTCCTGCTCTCTCCTGTGAAGGGGTAGGCGGAGGGGTAGGTGTGTCCGTGGCTCCAGACAGGTATTTGAAACCGTGTGTGCCCGGGGTAGCCTGCCTATTACATTATGATAGTTTAAAGCAGCTTGTAAAAGAAAACCAACTTTAATTTACCTCAGGAAAAACTCATCTTGTTGCTAATTTAATTTTAGTGAAAGACCTTACATGGAACGTGCTCCAGGAATTTCTATAACATCTATTTATCCAGCCCAGGAGGATTATCTGACTTTATAAGCTAATCCTCTTGAAAAGTATGTCTCCAGTCCATGAGGGAATGCGTGGTAGTCTCTACATTATGCGTGTTTGAGTTTGATCTGGAATAAACGAGCCCAGTTGCACTATTGTCACCTAGGCCTCAGTCACTGGAGACACATGAGCTTCTCCAGGGAGGTTGATAGCTACTGAGACTCCTCCTTATTATTAGAAAATCAAACAGTGGATTTAATGCAATTGTCAAGTAGACATATAGAAATGGGTTTCAAGGAATTCAGCCAATAAATATTTATTGAGTCGCTATTGTGTGTCAGATGCTTCATGGATGCTGAGGTGAAGAAAAGTGAACAAAACAGTGACGGTCACAAGAGCTCAGAGTCAGGTGGAAAGACAGGCAGGGAGCAAGTGAATGAAGCAATGTATACCATAGCGTCGGGTAGTCACGTTATGCTGGGAAGAAACACAGAATGGGAAGAGAAATAGAGACATGGAGGGAGGGTTGATATTTTAAATCATCTGGCCAGGGAAGGCTTCTCTAGGAGGTGACATTTGATTGGAAAATAGAGCAAAATGGCAGGGAGTTATGCAGACAGGAGAACTTTCCAGGCAGAAAGAGCAAGTGCAAAGGCCCAGAGGCAGAAAGTGCTCCTGGAAGGTAAGACAAAGGAATGTTAGCTCTATTCTCTTCATGCTCAGCAGGAAGACTGAAAAGCTGGTGCCCAAGCCTCACTGCAGTCTGCCCTCTGACACTTCTGGAGATGGGGCCCTCTGGTTTTGTTTTTGTTTATCTGATTATTCAAAAATAATGTCTCAAGAAGCATTCTCCCTTTATTTTATTTTATTATTATTTTTTTGGAGGGTGTCAAATTAAGATCTGATTATTAAATAGATTTTATTTGAAACATTATATAGGCAATCATCTTTTTAGACAAGATGTCTATCCCTGGAGCTGTGGGTAGAACAACATATTGTAATTTTCACCCTGTTTCTTTGGTGCCTTTTACTATATATTAAGATGCTAGCTGCTAGCTGCAGTTTGAATGCTCACAAACTGACAAGATTTTCCATAATCAAATTTTTACATGGAGGGGTATATGAGAGCGTATTATTCTAAGCAGTCCTTCAAAAATCATATCTACTTGTTAGTGAGAAGAATTACTCATTTATTTAACAAATATGAGTGACTTCTATGCATTACTCTCATAGGCATTTTTATATCTCTTGCTTTGTAATAAAATATACTTAACATAAAATTTTATTATTTTAACCAACTTCAGGTATACAATTCAGTGGCATTCAGTACCTTCTCAGTGTTGTGTAAACAGCCACACTATCTAGTGGGCTTTTTTCATCACTCCAAATAGAAAACCTGTGCCCATTAAGTAATAATTGTCCATTTCCCCTTCCCTCAGACTCTGAAACCTCTGTTCTACTTTCTGTCTTTATGAATGAGTAACCTCATGTAAGTGGAATCATATACGTCTGTCCTTTTGTGTCTGACTTACTTCATTTAGCATAATGTTCTCAAGGTTTACCCACATTGTAGCACTGATCAGAATGCCATTCTTTTCATGGCTGATTGATACTCCATTGAATGCATGTACTGCGTTTTCCTTATCCACTCATCTGCTAATGGACACTTGGGTTGTTGCCACATTTTGGCAATTGTGAATAATGTTGCTGCGAACATTGTTGTACAAGTATCTGTTGGAGTCCCGCTTTCACGTCTTTTGGGTAAATATCCAAGAGTGGAATTGCTGGGTCAGACAATAAGGCTGTTTAACTTTCTGTGGAACCACCAAATTGTTTTCCACAGTAGCTGTACCATTATACACTCCCACCAGCAATAAACAGGGGTTGCAATTGATCAAAATAGCTTTTCATGGTATATACTATTATCCCCACTGTATATGACGAAAATATCAGGCCATAGATAAGTACTTTTGTCACTGCATGTGAGAAAAAAAAAAATCTAACTCAAATGTGTTTAATAAAAACTGGGAATATATTGGCTCACGTAACTTTACAGTTATGGGCTCTGCATGACACAAGATGGTTTGGCCTCTATATACACTCAGATCCATGTCCTCTAGAGAAAAAAGCAAAGGCCGCCTCCAACTGCTCAAGCTAAAAGACTTGGAATACAGTCTGATTGACTGAACCAACCAACTTAACTTGAGTTATAAGCTGTTTATTTGGGTGTCTCTTATCCCCTGGAGTCCCTGCTGGCACAAACGTCAGATGCTCAACAGCTAACTAAAGATTGGTGGTTCGAGTCCACCCAGAGTTGCCTCAGAAAAAACACGTGACAATCTACTTCTGAAAAATCAGCCAGTGAATACCTTATGAATCACAGTTCCACTCTGACACTCATAGGGTCACCATGGATCATAATTAACTCAATGGCAACTGGTTTTATTATTATTATTATTGTCCTGTGATGGATGCTGCAAGGCAGATTTGATCCCTATCCTTATGGAAAAGCAGTCTAGGAAGCAAAGACTGACATTAATTCATACTCACACAAATATGATGAATTGGTTACTTATTATTATATATGCTATTAAACAAATGGACAGTATTTTTTGAGTTATGAATTGGCAAATTATAGCCCATGAGCTCAATCTGGCCCACTGCCTGTTTTAACAAATAAAGTTTTATTGGAACATATTCATGCTCATTCATTTAGGTATGACCTATGGCTGCTATCACACCACATAACAGAGTTGAATAGTTGCTACAGAGATCGTATGGCCCACAAAGCAGAAAATATTTACTCTCTTGCCCTTTATGGAAAAATTTTGTCATCTCCACTCCAAGCACATTTAATAGAAGGAACCCAATCTCAGAATTCAAGCAGGTCTTTCTGGGAAACTGACATTAAATGTGAGACCAAAGGTTGAAAATAGGCCAGCCAGGGGGAGGGGAGGGGAATGGGACAAAGTTGGAGGGTCAATGGTTGTCAGGTAGAAAGGACAACATGAATGAAGGCCCTGCGTCAGCAGGAAGTTGACAAATTAGAGGTACCAGGTGAAGGTCTGCATAGCTGAAGCAAGGGTGGGTGTGTCTGAGTGACAAAGAGTAGGGGAAGTGTCCAATGATGCTGGTCCTCAGAGACCATGTTGAGGGATCACAGAGAATCCACTAAGCACCGTATACAGGACAATGATCAGATTGAGTCTTAAGAACATCATCTTAGCTAATGTATGGAGAATGGTTGGTAACAAGAAAGGGAAGGAAGAGAAGAAATGGGGAGAGCAATTGGGAGGCTACAGCCATGGTCTAAGCTAGTGATGATAGTGGTTCTGACTAGGATAGCGAGCATGAAAGGATGCAATGGATTCAAGATATAATTAGGACATAGATTAAACAAGACTTGTTGTTTGGTTAGATGAATGCTTAGAAGAAGCAAGTGCAATAGGATGAAGGCAAGTCATTGATCAGGGGAAGAGGATCAGATTCAGGAATGATTAAGAGAACATATGAAGAAGATAATCAGGAGCATCATTCCTAGTCCAAAAGTTCTGTCATCGCCACCTAAGTTTCTAATCAAGCCTTTCAATGAAGTGAATTCTCACTAAAGGGTTGGTTGAGCACCCAATTGGACAAGATATGGTATATAATCATGAATACAGTGGCCACAGCAATAGACTCAAACATACTGATGACCGTGAAGATGGTGCAGGACTAGACAACAGTCTGCTCTGTTATATACAAGGTCACCATTCGTCAGAGACAACCCAGCAACAACTAACAGCAACAACAATCTTGAAGACAATTTGTTCTCCAGGGTTTTGTAAAAACTCACAGATGTTCCTCCGAGAAATTGTCTAGAGCATGAGACATGATTTATCTGAATAACTTTGTGCTGTATCAATGTTCTCTAATATGGCATGGAGAGTTGGGCAACTGTGCATTCCATTTATTTTCCCCCACACCCACGGTGTTGTCATAGCACCATACACATGAGCAAACAATGCTAACTCACAGCCAAAATGTCCTTGAAAGGAAATGAGGTTTGTAATTTTTTTAAAAAAGCCATTTGCCCTAAAATAGTAACGGACACATAAGAGCATTTTTAGGTTTTCCTTCTGAATAGAACATTCATGGCCTCCCAAGCACAATGAAAGGAGAGGAGATGGACACAGCAATGTGCTCAAAAGTTCTGGTGATTTTCTGGCCTGTTCCTAAGTAACTCAAGCAAATTTTAACAAAACTATATTTCAAAGGCAACTGAGTCCATGAGTTGGTATAAATAAAATTATTAATAATTAGCTCTGTTGTCTAATGACATATTGAAGCTGACTCAATGGCACCTAATAATAACAACAATAACCTTACAGCCCTTAAATCAATACAGTGATTCCATTCATTGGGAGCATGACATACTTTGAATATTCCATGTCCACCACTCTTCTACCACCTTTGTCATACTGTAGTGGATTGTGTGTGATTGTGAGGCTGGAAGCTATGCCATTGGTATTTGTATTTTAAATACTGGCAGGGTCACTCATGGTGGACAGGTTTCACTGGAGCTTCCAGACCAAGACAGATTAGGAAGAAGGGCCTGGGAATCTACTTCTAAGAGAAAATGGGCCAGTGAAAACCTTATGAATGGCAATGAAACACTGAAATGAACTCCTCAGGTTGGAAGGCACTCAAACTATGACTGGGAAAGAGATATCACCTCAAATTAGAGTTGACCTTAATGACATGGATGGAATAAAGCTTTGGGGACTTACATTTACTGATGTGGCACAACTCAAAATGAGAAGAAACCACTAAAGATGTTCATTAACAGTCATAACATGGTATATGCAAAGTCTGAAGTTAAGAAAACTGAAAATTGTCAAAAAATGAACTGGAAAGCATAAAGATTGATATCATCAGTGTTTTGAGCTAAAATAGACTAGTATTGGCCATTTTGAACCAGACAATCTTAGCATCTATTATGCCAGGAATGACAAATTGAAGAGCAAGGTGTCCCACTCATTGTCAAAAAGAACATTTCAGATCTATCCTGAAGTACACCATTGTCAGTGATAGGTTAATACCCATATGTCTACAAGGAAGACCAGTTAATACAAGTATTATTCAATTTTATGCACCAATAACAAATGCTAAAGATGAAGAAACTGAAGATCTTACCAACTTCTGCAGTCTGAAATTGATCAAACATGCAATCAAGATGCATTGATAGTTACTGATGATTGAAATGATAAAGGTGGAAAGGAAAAAGAAGGATTGGTGGTTAGAAAATATTGCCTTGGTTATAGAAACAACAGCAGAAATCACATGATAGAATTTCACAAGACATTGCAAAAACCTTTTTTAAACAACATAAATAGCAACTATACATGTGGGCCTCACCAGATGAAATATACAGGATTCAAATAGACTACCTCTCTGGAAAGAGATGATGGAGAAGCTGAATATTGTCAGTCAGAACAAGGATAGGGACTGACTGTGGAACTGAATATCAATCGTTCATATGCAAGTTCAAGTTGAAGCTGAAGAAAATTAAAATAAATCCATGATAGCCAAAGCATGACCTGGATTATATCCCACCTAAATTTAGAGATCATTTCAAGAATAGATATGATGCATTGAACACTAATGACTGAAGACCAGATGAATTGTGGATGACATCAAGGACACCACACATGAAGAAATAAAGAAGTCCTTATTTCAGGAGTAGAAGGAAAAGTCAAGAACGGATGTCAGAAGAGACTCTGAAACTTGCTGTTTAATGTAAGGTAGCTAAAGTGAATGGAAGAAATGAAGTAAAAGAGCTGAATAGAGAATTTCAAAGGGCAGCTCAAGAAGACAAAGTAAAATATTACAAAGAAATGTCCAAATACCTGGAGTTAGAAAACCAAAAGAAAAGAACATGCTCAGCATTTCTCAAGCTGAAAGAGCTGAAGAAAAAATTCAAACCTTGGATTGCAATATTAAAGGACAAGATATCGAATGATGCAGGAAACATCAAGGGAAGATGGAAGGAATACACAGAGTCACTGTACCAAAAAGAACTGATCGATGTTCAACCATTTCAGGAGGTAGCATATGATCAAAAATTGATGGTTTTGAAGGAAGGATTACAAGATGCACTGAAGGCACTGGTGAGAAACAAGCCTCCAGGAATTGGCAGAATAACAATTGAAATGTTTCAACAAATGGATGCAATGTTGGAAGCACCCTTTCCTCTATGTTAATAAATTTGGAAGACAGCTACCTGGCCAAAGGGAAGGGATCCATATGTGTGCCCACTGCAAAGAAAGATGATCCAACAGAATGCAGAAATTATCAAACATTATCATAAACAATATCAAATGAAGTTTTGCTGAAGATAATTGAAAAATGGACGCAACAATACATAGACAGAGACCTCCCAGAACTTCAAGCAGAATTCCAAGGAGGATGTGGAACAAGAGTTATCAGATGCATTTTGGCTAAAAGCAGAGAATATCAGGTGTCAGATGGATCTTGGAAAGGAGAGAATGCCAGAAGGATGTTTACCTGTGTTTATTGACTATACAAAGGCATTCAATTGTATGGATCATAAAAAATTATGGATAACATTGTGAAGAATGGGAATTCCAGAACACTTAATTGTGCTCATGCAGAAGACTGTACATAGAGCAAGAGGCAGTGGTTCCAACAGAACAAGGGGTACTGTGTGGTGTAAAATCAGGAAAGGTGTGTGTCAGGGTTGTATCCTTTCACTAAATTTATGCAATGAATGCTGAGCAAATAATCTGAGAAACTGAACTACATGAAGAAGAATGTATCGT